>NC_068364.1:56150461-56416716 GCF_020536995.1 Dreissena polymorpha | reverse complement strand
AAGCCAGCCCGTTGCCTAAGCGTCAGTGGATGAATTTCGGTTGATTTCCGTGGCCCAATGCCCTCTGGGGAATACTTTATGGTAGGTATTTGTGATTACTGTAGATATACAGTGGTCGAAAACCTCAACAGCGTAGCTGCACAAGCCGTCATCCTATTGCTAGAGAGAATATTTGGACAGTTTCCATACCAAACGTTGTCAAAACCGACAACGGATCGCCGTTCAACAGCCATATTCTCAGAATTTGCCACTCAGCTCGGGTTCAAACACAGGAAAATAACACCCATTCACCCAAAAGCCAACGGTACAGAAGAGGCTTTTATGAAACCTCTAGTTAAATATATGAAAACAGCACTGGCGTCCGGACAAAAAACTACAAATCAGCACTTACCAAATTTCTTTTACTACCGAAGCACCCAGCACCCAAGCACTGGAATTTCACCATTTGAACTAATGTTCAACCGAAAAATGAAAACAAAACTCCCGCAATTTCGGTACCGCAAGTCGTAACCGAAAATATGTCGAGGAACGGGACACGAAAGTCAAGCAGAAAAAACCAAATACTACGCAGATAACGGAATAAAGCAAAATCATCGCGTTACGGCCAGATAACAAGGTAATTGTCAAACAGCAGGTGCGAAACAAACTCGACACACCGTTTTCGCCAGTTCCGGGAAGTGTCGTGTCGCACAAGGGTTCCATGGTTACGGTTCGACATAAGGATCGAATTCTAACACGCGACGCCTCTCACCTCAAGCCTGTGCTGGCTTTACCTCCATCTCACGATGACATCGTACGCCAGGAAATAGCCGCCCATCAACCCGTGCAACAACCGCGAACCGTTCGAGTCGTGAAAGAAAGCCGCCGCGAAAATACGACAATGACTAACAAACAGCAAAATGTGCCGCATGGTACTACAGTATGTGGGAAATAACGTGCGCGCTAGTGTATATTCATGAATGGATTTATTAATAATGCTCATTTAAATACAGACCGAACTATAAATACACGTGTAATAACTGCATTCATATGATACACTCTGCGCCTTATACACATATGTGTGTAATTAAAGTGATACAGGTAATAATAACTCTGTTAATCATAGAAATTGATGTAGTCCGTCAGAAATGCACTTGGAAATTTCAGCAGCAAGACTGAACATTTTGGTTGCCCTGGGGCTCAAAAGTAGATATTTATTGGACACAAATACGGTTGATGAATGTATCAAGTTGGTTATATTTATACTTAGATACGTATTTAATCCGTTAGCACAAAGATACGTATTTAACCCTTTACCAGTATCAGAATTAAACGGCTCAACGGTGTCTCTAAAGTGAATCTGTACAAGGGGTTCCACTAGCTGGAACTCTCCGAAAAATCAAGAAATATGACAGTGTTGCTAACCATGTAGGCCTACGGCGCAATAAAAGTCTCAACTTTGGAGTAAGCTTTGCGCCAGAAATATTCCGGAACGAAATCCGACAGGCTCTGACGAAACGTTAAAATATCAGTGACGACATAATAGTGCACGGCAAAACACGACAAGAACACGACACAAATCTGGAGCGCTTCTGCAAAAGTTTGCAGGAGAAGGGTCTCACCCTCAATAGACGAATGTGTGAATTCGGACAATCAAAACTCAAATTTTACGGATACATATTTTCCGACTCTGGAATCTCTCCAGATCCAGGAAAGGTCGAGGCAATCCAGAACATAAACAGGCCGAAAATCAAGCAGAAATCAGGTCGTTTCTCGGCATGACAAACTATGTTTCGCGATTTATCCGCGATTACTCAACAATATCTGAACCGTTAAGACGCCTCACTCAAGATGGTCGCGTTTGAATGGACAAATAAGCAAGAGACCGCGTTCAGACATCTCCAAAACGCACTTTCAAGTGATCAAGTGATGACATACTTCGATCCATCTAAGGACACAGAATTATGGGTAGACGCCAGTCCTGTCGGTGTTTCTGGAATACTTATTCAGGACAGTAAGATAATTGCATACGGAAGTAGGTCACTCACCCCAGTCGAACAGCGCTACAGTCAAACAGAACGAGAAGCTCTTGCCTTTGTTTGGGGATGCCAACATTTCCATTTATACTTGTTTAGCAAAGCATTTACCTTGATCAGCTATCATCGGTGTCTGGAGTCCATTTTTAACAACACAAAGCAGATCCAGTCAGCCCGTCTTGAACGATGGCGCTTAAGATTGACCACATTCAATTTCAAAGTGAAGTACCGTGCTGGAAACCAAATGATCGCCGACTACTGCTCCAGACATCCGAATCAAAAATTCAAAGCAGACAACGTAGCAGAAGAATACGTTAATTTCGTTAACACTTGGGACAAACAAATTGCTCGCAGACAGACAGCTATCGCCGTTATCTAAACGTTCGCGAAGAACTGACCGTGGTATCACTCTCAGATGGACATATTTTATTGCGTGGTACCCGATTGTGTATTCCAGAATCATTGCAGCATAAGGTCATTAACCTGGCACACGAGGGTCACCAGGGTCGTGTCCGTTGTAAATCATTGCTGCGTGAAACCTGTTGGTTTCCATTCATGGACAAACTCATAGACGCCAAATGAAAACAGTGTATACCCTGCATGTCCGCATCAAACGAAACAGTACAAGAACCAGTTAAGCCAAGCCCGTTGCCTAAGCGTCAGTGGGATGAAATTTCGGTTGATTTCCGTGGCCAATGCCCTCTGGGGAATACTTTATGGTAGGTATTTGTGATTACTGTAGATATCCAGTGGTCGAAAACCTCAACAGCGTAGCTGCACAAGCCGTCATCCTATTGCTAGAGAGAATCTTTGGACAGTTTTCCATACCAAACGTTGTCAAAACCGACAACGGATCGCCGTTAAACAGCCATATATTCTCAGAATTTGCCACTCAGCTCGGGTTCAAACACAGGAAAATAACACCCATTCACCCAAAAGCCAACGGTACAGAAGAGGCTTTTATGAACCTCTAGTTAAATATATGAAAACAGCACTGGCGTCCGGACAAAACTACAAATCAGCACTTACCAAATTTCTTTTTACTACCGAAGCACCCAGCACCCAAGCACTGGAATTTCACCATTTGAACTAATGTTCAACCGAAAAATGAAAACAAAACTCCCGCAATTATCGGTACCGCCAAGTCGTAACCGAAAATATGTCGAGGAACGGGACACGAAAGTCAAGCAGAAAACAAATACTACGCAGATAAACGGAATAAAGCAAAAGCATCTGCGTTACGGCCAGATAACAAGGTTATTGTCAAACAGCAGGTGCGAAACAAACTCGACACAACCGTTTTCGCCAGTTCCGGGAAGTGTCGTGTCGCACAAGGGTTCCATGGTTACGGTTCGACATAAGGATCGAATTCTAAGACGCGACGCCTCTCACCTCAAGCCTGTGCTGGCTTTACCTCCATCTCACGATGACATCGTACGCCAGGAAATAGCCGCCCATCAACCCGTGCAACAACCGCTGAACCGTTCGAGTCGTGAAAGAAAGCCGCCGCGAAAATACGACAATGACTAACAAACAGCAAAATGTGCCGCATGGTACTACAGTATGTTGGAATAACGTGCGCGCTAGTGTATTATTCATGAATGGATTTATTAATAACGCTCATTTAAATACAGACCGAACTATAAATACACGTGTAATAACTGCATTCATATGATACACTCTGCGCCTTATACACATATGTGTGTAATTAAAGTGATACAGGTAATAATAAACTCTGTTAATCATAATTATATCATTGTGAAACAAATGTGCCAACAACGATCTGCTGCAACTATATTTTATAATTGGTTGAAAAATGCCTAAGATTTACTATAACCGATTAAGTCTGTTCTCATACCTTGCCAGAGAAAATCAACACAATTTATTGCAGAAAGCCTGTTCGCACATTTGTTAGTAATTCGTGCTCAATCGCTTGTTCATATCGGATAATGGTTTGATCAGCGCCGTTCCCGTAAATTCAAGACAATCTGACCGAAAGCTGACCTATGTCATCAAGGAAATAAACTTTTTATCATCTCGGATCAGCCGCCAGCTCGTGGATTAATGACTGTTTTCCCAACAAGACTATCAACGTGTTAAATTAGTTTCATTAACCTCTTGTTTTGATAAACAATTTGATAGCGCGAGAACTGCATTTCGAAACTATTTTTTTTTCACGGGAAGGAAAGGACACTCTCATCTCCCAATACTCTACTTTTCGAATTTAAATTTACTTTATGTATTTTGAACAATGCATTTTTTTATTTTGAAGATAGAAGGGATGTTATTTCCAGCCGTCAGTCATAA
This sequence comes from Dreissena polymorpha, assembly GCF_020536995.1. Lineage (NCBI taxonomy): Eukaryota > Metazoa > Mollusca > Bivalvia > Myida > Dreissenidae > Dreissena > Dreissena polymorpha. The sequence goes on along the minus strand of NC_068364.1, from coordinate 56,412,394 downwards.
TTATGCTAAACTTCGGTTAACCCCTCCCTACACCAATCAGCATCCAGCGTTGCAGACGCAGCGTGTGTGGCGCGTGGTCGGGTTCGCTCGTAAAGATTCTCTAGTAAAACGCTGGACTGTATGTACATGTATTTCTGTGTGTGTGTGTGTGTGTGTGTGTGTGTGTTGTGTGTGTGTGTGTGTGTTATAAATATACATACAAACTCCGTCTATATATTAACCCTCCCTATACGGGTCTGAAACATTACAATATTATTATCTATTTCACTTTGTACACCAGGATCTTGTTATTACACTGTCCAACAATAATGAAGCAGTATTGCTGTTGTAGCAGACTGACCATGGTTCCTGAATCCCATCCCTCCCTGTAGCCAGAGTGGCCAGCTTCCTGATTCCCTTACTGTCAATCTGTAGGATAGTGTGGGAATCCCCTCCACTTACAAGAACCTGACCTGCAGGTGTCACATGTACACTAGTTGGAGATATCAGTTCAAGGTCAGCGAATATGGCAATGACACATCCATCCCTGGCCAGGGTGAGCAGCTTGTGTTTGGAGGGGTTTGTGACGTACAACTTTGTCACCTGTCGGGCTCACAACACATCTGTGTACTGTAAAACAGAAAACACGATTGCACTCTTTTGGCATAATTAAGAGTTAAAATGACAAAAACATACCGTATACATGTATGTATAAAAAATGATGACTGTAATGTGTTTTTAACTTTTACTTAAAGACAAAATCATTGATAAACAATAATTAAACGTTCATGTCTAGTTCTTTGTCACCAATTACAAAAGCAAGTTGATAAAATCAAAATTACACTTATTAAGTGCTTTTTTTGTTTTTTGTTTGCAACAATTTAAAAACAATTGATTGAATATAATGTATTGTTTTATTATTTATATAGCATATTAGGCTTGTTTGTTTATTTGATAACAGCAATATGAAGAACAGGTCAGAACGTGTGTGTTTCGCAGCAAATGACTTGCTCTTTATGGACAATTCCTCAAATTGTTTACACAAAGCACATGTTTATGGCCAAAGGCAATATATGTTAAAAGGGGGGATACAGTGATATGTATATAACCCCAGTAGTGTTACTTTCTGGTCGTTATTTGGAACGTCTTTGCAGCAGTTTGTTGGCTTTTTATATTTACCATACCTATCTTTCTCTACAAGGAACCTCTCCACAACAAAATGTGACCTGTTACTTAAGATACTGACGCATTAAATCCTCGCGGATATCTTGCATGTGCTGCATAGATGGTTTAATTGAAGTTTGCGACGTCACATCATGAATATTTCAGTATACAGTTACCACATTGCTTTACAATTTATTAAAATTTTATTACGGCAAAAATACATAAATATCAAACATCTTTTGTTGGAGATTTTAGGAATATTAATAACTGGGATGACACCAATGGTGTGTTTTTTTAACTTACTAACTTAAACTTTACAAATCAGATGTTTAGGTTGTTAAAACACCAAAGTTTATAGTAAAACAATGAAAAGACATTTTTGGACAAATCCCATGTTGAAAACATATCAGTGCAGTCGAAATGCCGCAAGATCTCTGTTTTGAGAAATATTTAATGAGATATGTTTGTGAAACATTAATGCCCCCCCCCCCTATCAATGCCCCCCCCCCCTTGGACTCACAAACATGCATAACTTTGTAATGATGTCTCTTTCAACATATATATAAATCAGTAAGCAATTGAAATCAATATTTTTTTATGGCAAATTTACCCTGGAGCCTAAGTGTGACCTTGACAACTGAGGCGGGGAGGTGGGTACTACACACAACACTTTGTCATCGTCAATTGTGGTAATTTATTTTTATTTTAAATGATTGACAGAGTCTAAGTCTAGAGAATCTGTTGTATGGCAAAATTTCAGTCTGATGAAGAGATTTACCTTTGGTGCGAAGTGACTTTGAAATCCATTAATATATATGGCAAAATTATAGCTGAGACAGGAACTTTCGGCTGTTTAGATGTCAAGTTTGGCGTTTTACCCCTAAGTATGACCGTGACCTATAAGGTAGAAAGACAGCTGTTACACCTGAAACGTCTTATGATAGTTTTCATTAGTTCCTACTAAAACAATCAATCAATACAAAAAAGTTATTGCCAAGACAATAATGTTCGGACAGACATCCCGAGTATAAATGGGCAATATGATTTCTATATGACTACCTCTTTCAACTGGGGGCATTAAAACTTACTTTCAGTTGAAGTAATCAATTCGACAACTCTTAACAATACCTCACTGTATATAAAGACAAATCCACCATGATTCTTACCTGTTTGATGTATCTGATTTGTCCTGGTACAGTTTGCAGACCAGGTTACCGCTCATTGTGTTACTTGTACAAGGTAGTACTGGATGTGACAAACAGGTTTTCCTGGTGGTAGGTAATACCAACACAGTTATGTTTTAACTTCAGCTTCCTGCCTGTGACGACCTGGTTGTTGATGACGGTAATAAACACGACTTCATGAGTGTTTTCTATTGCATCGACAGTCACTGCAAACTCACTGGGTGCTATCTGACATATGTCCTGTGGCCAGGCAGATACATCACAGTGATTCACCACGCGGTACTGCTCGTCCAGCCAGCTTAACTTTATTTGTGCTGTTGTCTGCAACCAGGACCAGTCTGTTGGAGAACACAGAAGGCTGTTATAAAGCATGTATCAGAATGACTTGGGATGCTCATATCATATTCAGACTTTCAGTTCAATCTTATTACTGTGTCTTGCTTTCCTTGCGCAGTCAATGTCTGGACATTGTGTTCAATAGTCCCGAGACCTGACAACTTGGAAGGTAATGCTCAATATCACTGTTAGGCTGAAAGCTATTGATGATAGTGTTTTATCAAATGTCTTCTTCTTATAGGTTTCAGACTGTTTGATCTTTTCCTGACATTTAATGTTTGCTACAAAAGATAGTTCCAGGTTGCTTTTATCAATTATGTCTTGTATGCAATCACCAAGATGTTTTTAATTCATCTTGAAGTGAGGCACATTTGTCAACATCACCCCTTAGAGAGGCTTGCGTTTGGTCAGTGCATCTTTCATTTCCTTCAGTGTCTTTTTTTCAAGCATGTCTAAGGTTGCATTTATTTTCTGCGTGTTTTCTGTATTATTTTTAACTGCCTATCGTATAAACTTTGTACAGACGCCATGCTAGCCTTCTGTTTGTCTCGAAGAATCTTCATTTCTCCCAGAATAGTTTGGATAGTAACTAACAGCTTATTCAGGTTAGTTGAGTTTGTCTTTACTATGTCCGATACAAGCTTCACCTGTTTGCATTGTCTGTAAGAAAAAATACTTTTTTTTATTAAAACAGGTAGTTTATAAATTATGCAAAAGTACAAACTTTAAAAGCTTGAGGCATGCAAATCAGATAAATCTTTTGGTAAAAATATAATTTGTGATAGCCTATATGAATTGGAAGTAATGTATATACATTATACTATTGGGCCCTACCAAACCGAGTAGTTTTTTATGTAGCAAACTTTACATGGCTATTAAGGCATCGTTGTTTGATAATTATGAAAAGAGACATGAACTCTCTAACTTTATTTTTTTTACCGAAAGTAATGCAGGATCACATAACTAATATACTATACCTTTAACAAGACTTCAAACTTGGTTCATATACATGATTATAGTTTTAAACTAAGCTTTTGAAATCAGCAGAAGATTTGCTATTGCAAAAATTAATGAATGGCATTTAAGGAAGTTTAAAACTGCGATCTTTTTTTATTCATTTGATAACAAATGTTGGTTTCTTTTAAGAAAACAACATCTGATCATAGTATCAACTTGATGTTTTGCTAAGTATTCAATTTTATTTCAAAGCAGTTTCAAACCCTATACTTTTTATCTTTTATGGGTTCTTTTACCAAAATGATCACAATACCTGTGATTGAGAAATGCACAATTAGTGCAGCACAGCTGGCTATGGTCTTCGCAATACATGTTCAGGTATTCCTCTTTATGAACACCACATTTAAGAATAAGATCTTCCACCTTTTTGGCCACTGGCCATTTCTTCATATCAACCCGTCCATGAGGAAATGTTCTTAATAAACAACTCTCCATGCATGCGATACATTTTTGGCAATAAAACTTCACGCAGGATTCAGCCGATTCAAACAGTTTTTCGTCCTTGCAACTTGAACGCAAGAAATCTTGAACCGTGTCAGATCCTTTTTCAATGGTGGACTGCGAAAAGGTCGCCATTTTGTAAAACACTGAAGCTTTGAATCTCTGTGTCTTTTATTTAACGCAAATAATAAGGTCTCTAGGCTGACTGGTTATTAAACAAAATAAAACACACCAATCTAGCTATTATTCAGTCTATCAACACATACTTTTCAGCTTATCGAGTCAAATAAAAATCCACTTCAAGTTTGTTTCAAGGTTATATCTCTAGTCAACAAAGTAACTATCAGGTATTTAACATGTCATTTGAGAGAATTGACTTAACCATACCACAACAGGGCAGTTAACAAAAACAAACAGGAATAAATTATCAACTTAAGATATGTACTCAATAGGTAATTTGATAACATGGGCTTTCAAAGAAAGCATTCATAGTGATCAGCTTCTTCAATTTGATCATTCAACCAAGAAATCATTTTTCAAAGTTGTAAAATAAAGAGATCATGTTACTTGTAAAAGAATTAAACAAGCAACAAAATAGGATAAGGTTTTATATTATTTGTACCACACAGCCGACAAATGGATGATTGTAATGCCGGACATACAAGTATGATGATGATGACTTAAAAAATAGCTGGTTTAGCTAATTATAAAAACCAGTTAATTCACCACTTAACCAGAAACCTACAAATCGACATAAAGTGCAACTGCTATATGCTGCCTGCTTTAAAGGGTTGCATGAAAATAATCTGACTTCGAGAACAATAATAACAATAATACAAACAAATAAACTGAACAATCATGGATAACATTACAGTCCAAGGGGAGTAACTGAGTAAATCTTATATCCAGTATTAATAACAGTTGTCTCATATGGTATATTTAGATAAATACAACACTGCTTTATTTAAGAACAAAGTCTTATCTAGCAAATATATAGAGGATTGAAAAGGGAGATAATTCATATCGTCTTGATATCCTGTGTGCGTTTCTTAATCGTCTATCTTTAAAATCTATATCAGAAATATAATATTAAACTTAATAAGAACAATAGAAACATCTATCAGAAATACCTTTTTTACTTGCCACATTCAATAAAACTAAATGAAATCTTCAAAATATCTATGAATCATTATTTCATACCTTAATTTTAGTTTAAAGCTAATTTTCTGACTACGATCCTATGTAGCCAACATGATTGAATACTTAATATTTATTTTAGAAAAAAAATCAATAACACAACATGGAATACCAAATTGATTGTAAGGTCATCACACGAAGATACAGACAAAGTTAGAATCGGTCTGTTGGTTTGGTTATCGAAAACATACTATTTTCAGGCTTAAGTATAAAGAATAGAGTTTGATGGATTGTTTTCTGTAGGCAAATCAATCTAAAGTGTAACATGAACAATGATTGTGAGGTACCTTTTCTCTCAGCCAACATTTGAATCTTATCCTCATAACTATTTATCATCAGTTGCGGTATTATAAAAGCGCGTGTGAAAGGGAATATGTCAGCAAGACAACTTCTAAAACACAGAGATTATTTTGCCCAAGACGGAAAGAGTAACAACCCTTCGAAGAGGTGAAAACAGAGAAATTATTTTGCCCAAGAGTAGTATCCCTTTGAAAAGAAGGAAAATTTGGCCCAAGAGTAACATCCATTTGAAAAAAGGATACACAGAGATTCTTTGCCCCAGAGTAACATCCATTTGAAGAGGAGGAAACAGAGAGATTATTATGCCCAAGAGTAACATCACTTTGAAAAGGAGGATCTTACATATCCAAACATATGCAGCCCTGTAGCCAATATCAATCTGAATCGTGCTGCTGTCATAAGATTAACATTTAATTGATTAAGATATTAAGAACCGTGAACCGTGCTTTAAACATTGATAATTTATGTACTTATAGCAGTATCAACATCGTTATCAGTGGAATATGAATTTATTAAATCTCCTCTAAACATTTTTTTTTTCAGAGAATAACCTTATTTAAAGACTGTATTTTTAGGATTAAAGGGAAAATGGGTCATTACGTTCATATTTCATAGAGTTATAGGAAAACCAGTAAAAAAAAAGCATGCACCCAGTTCAGAAATTGCTGCGAAATAGTTCAATATTTAAATTTGCAGAATCCTTGAAAAAACATTTTTCTTTTGATGTTATATATTTTTGTTTTTTAAAATTGGCATTTAGACCATCATACTAATACATACATTGTGTGTTATAACTATCAATATCCAGTGATATTATTCAGGGATAACATTTTTATATCTGAAAAAGTTAATTCACGAATATGTTACAGCACTGTATGAACTCAGTCAACCAATTGTTGTTACAGTTGATTGCCCAGTATTGCTCACCTGATTCAACTTGATAAATGTGTTGCATTTCTACTTGTGATGTTTTATCACTAGCTACTTATATGAGCCTTGCTCTGGGCAAACATGGCTTTATGCATATGCGCAATGTATTGTCCCAAATTAGCCTGCGCAGTCCGCCGAGGCTTATGAGGTACAGCACTTTCCGCTTTTATGGAATTTTTCATTAAAGTCTCCTTTAAATAAGTTCAAGTTTAGACGGAAAGATAAGCCTGTGCAAACTGCACAGGCTAATCTGGGATAATAATTTGTGCACATGCATAAAGCCCAGTTTTCCTAGTACGAGATTCATATATTCCATTTTGATGTCTAAGAATCTGTCCATAGGACACCAATTCGCTTTACTCACTCAACGCAAGACAGAATGTTGTATAACAGACACTATGGAAACAATACATAAATAAGTAAATAATATAAAGAAGGAACATTCAAGGACCTTACCTTCACAATTGTTTTTGTTACCATGCCTTATTCCTAATTGTGACAATCAGCGTTGGGCAAGCGAAATCAGGGCAATACATTAAAGACTCAGTTGATATACATTTTAACCAGATGTTTTCAAAAGAGTAATAATTACTAATGATAGCATGTTAATTAACAGTCTGAGGTCACTATGGTCCAATGTTTATCCTGTTCATAATGAAGAAACTGCACATTTATCGCAGTCTGATATGTTGAAATGATTTTTTAGCTTAAAAGTTTGTCAGCTATGAATAAAAAATGCAATAAACAAACACCAACAATCCCCTCATAATATTTTAATACAAACCTTCAATTATTAGTACAACAAGATGTGTTTGTGAAACACTATGTCCCCCATATATTTGACCTTTGACCTTGAAGGATGATCTTGACCTTTCACCACTTAAAATGGGCAGCTCTATGAGATACACATGCATTCAACATATCTAGTTGCTATCTTCAATATTGCAAAATGTATGCCCAAGATAAATGTTGACGCAAACAAACCAACAAACCAATGAACAGACAGACTGCAGTTGTCTCAAAAATGCTTGAACATTTAGTTGTCTCTCAAATTATGAAACATCTAGATGGTAACAACATACTTCATGAAAATCAAAACGGGTTCCGTGCTAAAAGATTATGCGAGTCGCAATTACTGCTGACAACTGACGAAATTTCCAAATACATGAACCAAGGCCTCCAGTTGGACATGGCGATACTTGATTTTGCAAAAGCCTTCGACAAGGTACCTCATCGTAGACTAGCCGAAAAAATGTCTTACGGCAAACGTAACAATACATTGTCCTGGGTGAGTAACTTATTAAATGGTCGCTTACAACAAATTGTCACAGATGGCGAATCTTCTAACTTCTAACTTACCCCGGGTAATGTCAAGATTACCGCATGGAACCGTTCTAGGATCAACATTATTTATTCTGTTTATAAACGAAATTGCCACCAACATATCTTCGTCCATTCGTCTATTTGCCGATGATTGTGTCGTATATACACCGATAAAATCCCAAGATGATCACAGATTGCTTCAGAAGATTGTAAACACCCTGGTTGATTGGAGTACTACCTTGCAGATGCAATTCAACATTGACAAATGTGCAATTATGAATATAACTACAAAGAGAAACCTCTTTAAATATGACTATAAAATGCAAGGAAAATCTCTGGAAATTTTTAAAAGCCACCCCTACTTAGAAGTTGAACTCAACGAAAACTGAAATTGAACCTGCACATTGAGAATATCATATCAAAGGCTTCTAATGCCTAAGGATTCTTGAAACGCAAGCTAAGTCATTGTCCTAAACAAGTTAAAGAATATGCCTACCACACATTAGTGAGACCTAAATTGGAATACAGCTCTACCATTTGGAATCCTCAACAGTATCGCAAGTGTCTCACATTGAACAAATACAACGAAATGCTGCCAGATTCGTCTTGGTAAACCTTTTAATTACCAAAACCTTAGTAGTGTAACATTAATGATCCAGGAGTTGAATTGGCCTTCTTTGGAAAAACGAAGATATAACGCTGACATAATACTTATGTATTGGTTGTTCACAGCCTAGTAGCAGTACCAACGTCGATTCTGCCCGTCCCATCAGCTCGACACCATATGAAAATCATCCCTTACCACTGTTAGATAAATGCGTACCATCATTCATTCTTCCCGCGAGTTATTGTTCCGTGGAATCGTCTACCTTTCCGCTCTATGGTTTTTGTGCTTGTCTGTTTTTGTTTCTTTTCAAGCTCGCAGACGCCGAAACAGTTTTTGAAGGAAAACCTAAACTTACACACTATTTTCAAAATATAAAAGAAAATGATACTTATGTTCATATTTTAATACTTATACAACAACAACAAAAATCCTACAATATTCTGTAAGGATTTTCTTGTGATGGCAGAGATTGTATGTGATAGCATGGAACGACAACTCTGCATGGAGATTTACAAGATGTTACAACCCTTAAAACAAAGTCATGCAAATGGATAGCTTGACATCATAGAGCGCGTGTTGGAGACTAAAATATCGTGCTTCATAATATTAACAGCAGAACAAGAATGAGCGGTTTTGAATGGGGGACCTTGATACACCTCAAATTACGTTCCAAAGGGAGATTACTGTAAATGACTGAAAACAATCACTCAGCAGATAGTTGATATATCCGACTGCAATAAATTGTCACACTGTAAGAATAATTGATTTATGTCATTACACTGGGATGCCAATTATAGAAATTTAGTGTAGCCCGTGGGACATGCACTTGGAATTTTCAGCACAGCAAGAATCAAACTTTGCCCTGGGGCTAAAGACTATTGATTTGTTGGACACTAAAATGTTAGATAAATGTATCAAGCTGGTTCTGTTTATACTTCACCAGGTTAAAGAGAGTTTACTTTTCTATTGCAATTCCCCAGTTCAAGAGACAGCTGCAGCCCATTGTATAAATATGGATAATTAGAGCCAATCAAAAAGATTACCTTTTTTAGGATTAAGATAACTGAAGTCAAATACTTTGGCTAAATGGTATTAAAATGTAACCAAAAGGTGGACTTATTCAGATATATCTTTGTTTATACAATCGCCTGTAACCAAAACAGATAGTCTCAGATTGAAGATAACCAAAAGTTATCCGCTGGAAAAGAGTAATCCAGATTTATACAATTGGCTGCTCGCGATCTGGACCTTTACCCAAAGTGATTTACTATAATTTTACTTCTGCAAATCTTGTGATTTGGACATTTAGCCAAAGTGCTTGACTATAATTTACCTTCTGCAAATCATCTCCATCAAATTAATTTTCCATGAACATTCTTTATTGGTTAAAGGAAATAGACAGCAACCTTGATCTTCTGAACTTCTTTGCAATGACCCCAACATGTTAGCCAAGTTTAATGAAAATGTGTAAAACGGTATAAGAGACCAGCTGTATTAGAAATGCAAACAGAGTGGCTTTTGACATTGAAGTATGACTTTGACTGGCTATGCATATCACCTGATGGCCTTAATATTTGATGCGAGTTTCTTAAAAATCCACGACAAGGAATTCGAGATATAGGGTTGACACATGGACACGTGCTATGGACATATTATGGAAATGATTTTTCAGCAAAGGATTCAGAACAATATCATAATAACTCGTACAATTCTGAAGTAGCCACTAGCAATGTCATCTGTGGGCTTATGATTTCTGATCGAATTGAATACCCTAGCCCCTCTTGGACGTTAATGATTCTCTGTGACTCTGTATCATCTATGCGTTTGGTAAATAAGGATTCTGTGTGACTCTGTATCATTTAGGCGTTTGATGCCAGCAAAAACAACACGTTGACAGGCTGTCATTTTTTACAGCTCTATACTTTCACATTCATTTTGTGATATCAAACTATTAACAATTATGTGGCTGAACAAATATCGCTATTGCTTATTTAATGTATTTTCTGCACATTTCTTCAAAAAACTTACATCAATACACGAGTTTCTTCGTTATTTTAAACCTTCCTGACAGGCTACCGCTTTGTTTACATATTTCGCTTAAATTTTGACGCGCGTAGGTAGGACCGTATTACCGCTTCCGAAATGTGTATTCATACTATTTCCTTCTAGATACTTATCCGATGTTTGACGGAAAGGGCCGAAAATGTGCGATTGTGGGTCAAGTTCCACACAGGTACTACTTCCCCGTACCCCTAATTTTTGTTCGTAATCAAATTTGTTCGTACCCAAATTTGTTTTCGTACCCAATTTTTTTTCGTACCCTAACATTTTTTTCGCATCATTTTATGTACCCAAAATGTTTGTACCAAAATGTTTGTTCGCACCAACATACACAATTGTATGTAGATAAACTTAAATGGATGCTTTTATATCCATCCTCTTCAAAAGCATCGTCACACCAGTGCTGTCAGTACTTTGATAAGCAATGGAAAATCTAGAGGACATTTACCAACATTTTTGTGAGTAATTAACTTTATTGCAATTTGTACAAGATAAGTATTGATGCACAGCATCAAAGGGCGTCGCGAATTTCAGTGGAAAAGGCACTTAATGAAGTTACATGGAACGATTTTTTTCTACTGTAAAAATTTATATATTGGCCGATTATTTTAAAGAAAATTAAAAAATATACTTGCATAACCATTATCTATAACCATTGTGTATGATGTGTTATAACCCCCAAATAACCATTATCTATGATTTTGTGTTGTAACCCCCAAATATTTCATAGTTCATTTTATTTACATTGGTTTCCTTTTTTACTGGCATCCGTGTGCAGTTTTCATTAATGGAACAGAACTGTGTAGGTTTTAAAAAATCTGCTTCATCTTGTAAGCGTAATTTCATATTTTTCTAAACTTCAAGGGGAGATGATTCTGAACTTATTCTTGCGTTGCTCATTTACGATAGGGGTTGAGTTATCATTTATATGAAAACACTGTAAAAGTTTGAAAACAAAATGAATGAAAACTGCATAAAGAAGCTATATTTCACAAAACTTTGACAGTCAGTAAAAGATCATAATAGATTTATTGCTCCGATATTCATCATTTTCAATAGGGTTCGAGTAATACTGATATTAAAACACTTAACAAGTTTGGAAAGATTCAGACGAAAGTTGTGAAATCTTTTAAACAAGTGGAAATTGTTTATTTTGTCAAATTTAATAGAAAAAAATCTGGACTTATTGTCCCGATGTTTCTCATTTTAAATGAGGTAAAAATGCTCATTGATATGAAGACACTCTAAGTTTGGAAAGAATCTGATGAAAAATGTTGACATAACCACCTAACTAAGCAGGTTTTCACTTTTATTTTTAAATTAAAGAGACATAATTCTGGACTTATGGTCCGATATTGCTCATATACAGTTTGGGTTAGGTCCTCATTGATAAAAAAACCTGTGCAAGTTTGGGAACAATCGGATGAAACTTTTGGACTTCGAACAACGATTTCAAAATTTCTCAAATTCTTACGAAGATAACTATGGACGTAATGGCCGGATAATGCTAAAGGGCCCATACCACCTGGATAGTAATACGTGTCGCGCTTCGCGCTCTATATGTGGTTCTTAAAAAAAAACTCCGAGGAGTGCTTGACTCTAGGGAAACGGGTTGCTGCGACACAGCTCCTCCTTGATAAGCGGCTGCTTCCTTTATCGCAACTCATTGTTACAATCAATAATACGTGTCGCGCTTCGCGCTCTATATGTGGTAGGGATAGTACTAAGGGCCTATGATAGACAACCATAAAAATACATGGATAATGATGTGTTGTTTGCATTTATTTGTTAATATAAAAACACGTGTATTTTTTTATAAGATATTTAAGTGATGTAAGAAATTTTAATTAACGTTGTCACCACGCGGCATCCATTAATTTTAATAGAAAATGTCCAATTGTAGTAAAATGGATTTAAAAATGTCTACATAAAATAAAGCTTTATTATATTTATTAACCTGACTGAAAACAATTGTCAGCCGCCGAACTGTTCCGTTCGTGCCGGTACCCGGGATTGAACCGGAGCCTTTAGATGATTGTTGCGTAAACAACTTCAGTCTAACGCTCTTTCCTCACTGAGTTATTCCGGCTGACATCATTTATGTACTGCTTATTGGTGAAGGTGTGTATAGCGATCTTTATTATATGTCTATTAATAAACTAATACATTGTACGTCATCGTACCACTACGCCTTCCAATAAACTTGCTTGCGCGATAGGTCGTCAAATATCGTACTACATTGATTCTCCACTAAATAAGCAAATTAGACAAAACACAAAATAAATATATTTTGATTATGTTTTGTTGTTATACAAAACCAGAAAGTGTCGCGTATTTGCCCAGTCCCTGTGATCTTTCCCCTGTGATCAGTTGTGGATAAGTTATTAATTGAAACAATTAGCTTTGCATTATTGGCAATAAATGTTGTTATAAATGTAATAGGCACAAATGCAGTACGTATTTACACTAATTTACACAAACAATCACCACTATGCAAGATGTTCTTAAAACAAACATATATACATTGATCCGTAAACTATCTTCTCCTCCCATAAGCGAAAAAAAATGCATTAAATACTAGTCGCCGCTCTCCAGAGCGACGCCAATCATTGTTTTGGTAATATTTTTAGCGTAAATATTGACATGTTCTCATTTTTGTTCCCAATCAGTTTATGTCATTAATCGTCGTGATTTTGAATACTCCTCGATGTGGTAGTTCCCTCTGTATTGATAAAACGCAATTATTTGACTTTTTTAAATTTTAATGTATCAATTACTGGGTAATGGTATCGAACAGTTTCATCAAAAAAAGATTACTTACAACGATTAAGTCAATTATAGAAAATGTTCACTGAGTATTATGTGTTGGTTGATCGATAAGGTGTTTGTGTCGTTTTGGAGATATAGTTCGTTTTCGTGCCGATGGTTTGGCTAGAGCATGTATATTACTATCACCTGTAATAATGATATCATTTATTCGCGTTTCTCTGCCTAGCCCGATAGAATATTTAATGGATTGCATGTATTACCTATCCGCACTGGTCGGTCTATAAAAACGTTATTGTTTTATGAAAAGATTTTAATCCATATGCATTGTGTGTTATTCAGTTCCAGATCATGTCTGCGTTTGAAAGCAATATTTTCATTACGTATATGGCAACGCCCCCACGTGAGTCAAGTGGTCGAACTGGCTGGTATGCGCCGTCGAAGAGGAGATCAGATGATGAGATAGAACTATTTAACCGTATTTCAATAATGTGGTTTATTTGTTGAAGTTTCGAACTTTTTCGTCTCTTAGCATATACCTACGGCATGTAAACAATTAAGCTGACAACGACGAAATTATTCTGGGACGGTATAAATAATAGTCTATTCCACCTCCTATACTCTCAAGCGCTGGAGAAACTTGTTGCAATTTTGAAATTTATTGTTTAAAAATCGTATCGCATCGCAATGCCGCGAGGACGAAAGCGAAAGACGCCTGCTCAAGAGATGGAGGCAGCCTTGATGGAGCCCGTGGTAGAAAAACATGCGGGTAATATCATTGATTTTGAGCAGATTACTCGTGATTCGAATATTGTTCCCTCGATATCTCATGTTGTTCAATCTGTCTCAACTCCCAACATGGTCACAGGGTGTGGTTGTGGTGCGATTGGGTCACTCTCAAGTTCCACTTTTCATCGAACTCGTTGTACGAGCGATGAGGTCTTCGGACATGTTCCAATGCAGCTCCTAGAGCGTATTTTGGAACAACCGGTTGGTAAAATTTAACATCAATGGTAAAAGTGGCAACCACAGCTGATCGGTGATTATCTGTTGATAATTCTAGCAATCGATAGATTGCAGTTACCCATGTTGCTTTTGTCTGTTTCTACTGTATGAAATATTGTTACACGAAAACAAATGTTATGCTATTTTAGAGGAAATTAAATTCTCTTTATTTTGATAAGTATCTTTTTTGATTACATTCTCTTACGAAACTATCGATTCATAACCGCGGACTTTGTTGACAATTACGCTCCGCCCCGTCTAGTTCCGGCTGACACGATGACCTGGCGTGATATGTATAGCTGCGTTTTAATTTGCGGGTTGGAGAAAGCTCATTAATATTAATGAGCGCCATCGAACTATTTTTAGAACTGATGAAATTTTCCATCAGAATTTGAATCGTAATTCTAGGTCATTCCATAGTCGAGAAATAGTCCCTCCTTCAAGTTGATCTCATTTATTTGAAAACAATATCGTAGACACAACTATGCTGCATATATCAGCTTGATCTACAAGCTCTAACAAAAAAATTTTATACCAAAATCATAATTCGGAAATAATATTTACCGACCCGCGTGTAAATTTAATACCTGTAGGTGAATGGAAAATCCCCGAAATCCACTGCTGTACACAAACGGCAGCCATTTGCAATTTCCAATGCGATTGATGGCTACGAACATATTCTAAATATCGGTGTGTATTCGATTGCAATATTCATTTGAATTCAGGACTGGGATTGTGAATTGGTAAGACATTATTCTTTTGTTAATAATTACAAAGATAAGCTGATTTTATTGAAAAATAAAGTATCGAAATTGCCCAATTTCCTGCTTACAAAGTCTGTATACATGTTCAGTTGTTGACATGTGCTATTATTACACCCCTAGTATTAGGGTAAAGATTTTTTGGAACAATGGAACCACATGCAGGAATTTTTGTAAAGTTGAATATTTTAGGTAGTACCAGCGGCAAAGTTTTAGATTTTGTTCCGCCCTACACGAATATGTATTATAAGCAGGTGGTTTAACGATACACTAAACAGTTATTTGTATTGTTTGCTAAATAATTTGGAACCACGATATGGAACACTTCCGTAGAAGTAGCTAGAATTAGATTTCAAGGGATGTTACACATGATTTAACTATGAGTGACGTAATCCTATTCGGGTTGCCTCCCTCGAATAAACATGTATACTGATTAGTTGTTTTAAATACACACGCTTATGACGATGAGTCATACAGTTAACATTGAGAGTGAATGGAGTAAACATGTTTTATGGTGGACTACTGTTCAAACGCTGCGCGTTTATTAGCTAATGCTGGCGCAAGCAGCTTTTGATATAGTGCTGAACGAGCATTTGGATCAAGAATGTTCGGTGGAAACCGACCGACTTACCGTAAGGTTTATGGAAAACGAAGAAGTCGGAGACAATATGGTCCGCGTAATAAAATAGTGCGGTCATTTACTGCTCGGAGAACGAGCCGTATCGCTAATACGATAACGATGCATTGTCTCAAGTCGGAACCGAGATGCTGTTGTGGGCCCGAGGGTGCTATTTTGGTGTGGCCAGATGTCTAAGGATTGCTGAGTATAAATCCATACTTGGGTGGTTACCTTCTGATTATTACAAAAAATTAGTTTATTACAAAAAATAGTTTTTTGCGGAGTGGGTTTTGCTCGGATATAGGTAACTCCCAGCTCTAATTTGGCTTTTATCTGGATAGTTAGTCACTTTGCGGAATTGCTTTGCATTGCGGATTTGCATATTGCGGAATTGCTTTACATTGCGGAACTTTGCGGATTTGGATAATATTGCGATTACTTTGCGAATTTGGATAACATTGCGATTCATGTTGCGGATTTGCTTATAAAAACTTTGCATTGACTGTCAGCTACTTAAAATCAGGAAGGCCACTGGGTGTAATCATTCCTGATTTACATGTAGTTTCGTATATTTGATGTTGTGGCTCATTCTCTCCAACAAAAATTTTGTTCTTACTGAAGTTTAATTATTTTAACCTAGTCCATATGTTCTAGTCATTTGCTATTGCAAAGGAAATGTAAATAAAGAAGTTATAACTTTAGTTTGTGTTATTCGAAATTCATATACTAAAATAGAGGCAATTATATCAAAATCACGTAGATCTATGTACAAAATATCAAGGTTATGCAGCAGACTTTAAATATTGTAATGCACAAAACCTGAGTGTTTTTTGCTGAAGCATTTGGATATGAAGATGAACAGTTTGCATCAATTTAAAAATATGGATTATACAAAGAATGCCCTGGATTTGCATGTACATCACCTGATTAACAAAAGGCTATAGAGGACCAGAGAAGCGTTTTAAAACAAAAAGGAAACGTTGAAAAAGCTTTTTGAGAAAATAATATCAGTTTGCATTTTTTGCCCTAACAAAACACTTTAACATGGGTGTTCGACACTAAGTGATATATTCATATATGTGTAAACATTAATTTGTAAAGAAAAGAGGCTGAAAATATTAAGCCATAAGTGATATGCATAAAATACGTGCACACATGTAGCATAAATGGAAAAATAACGATTGATCTATATACATTCATGACCGGCAATACATAATTTGATTTAAAAAAAAATCTTGACCCATTTCTTTCATAAAAATAAACGCATTGTTTTATTACGATTGACCATTTATACAAACTGCTGTTGTTACTACTGTGGTAAATCGCAGTGTATGCATGATATAACATACTAGTTTGTTTCCTTTAATTCGTAAGTTCGTATCCAGCTGGCATTAATCTTTTGACGTTTTGAAATTTTTATTTGTGTATGTTATTGGTTAACTTTATTCTTAATGACTAGTTTAAACATAGAAGACTGGATTCCAATCAACGACATGAAAACTCACGTGTTGGACTGTATAGATGATAATACTTCAAGTGATGGAGATGGTGACTATAATACAATTAATGGAACCAAACACGACGCTAACTAACTGCGACTAACGATTTAGACAGCCGATGACATGTTTGTTATTAAAGGGGCCTTTTCACAGATTTTGGCATATTTTGAAGTTTGTCATTAAATGCTTTATATTGATAAATGTAAACATTGGATCTTAAAAGCTCCAGTAAAAAATTAAGAATAAAATTTAAAAAAAAGGAAAAAACAAGTAGCCGGTACCAGTGACCCCCGGAGTCCTGGAGTTAGTCTGAAGTAAAAACGCTTTAGCTCTCTCGGCTATTCCGCTGGTTATACACAGTCAAAGTATTTTATACCTTATATAAGCAATCTTCGTAGTTTCGTAAATTTAAACGACAACAGCAGAACTCTCGAAATTATTCAATCGTTTCGCGTTGCAACGCTTTATAATTTTTAGGTTTTCAAATCGTCAAAAGATACATATAATGGCTATATTGGAATATGGTAAATGTTCAGTAATACTGTTTTCTCACAATTATGATAACTAAAACGAAAATTTGCTAATCTGAAACAACTTTTTTCAATTTTGTCAATTTACCAAACCGTGAAAAGATCCCTTTAAGACACAGCGATAAAATGCTAAGCACATGCTTTATAGATAAACACTTCACTGATGAACAGCTTAAATCATAAGAAAAAAGTGAATACATAAAAAGAGCAAACACAACTAGAAAAAAATGCATCTTATATGATGCCGATTTTTGTTTATAAAAAAAACGGCAAACGGCCAAATTGATTTTCCGAGCAAAATGACCCATTCTACTTATCAATAAGCACGAAGACAAATGATATTGCGACAACTTGCACTAAGCGTTGATTCATTAGTATGAGAATGGGTGTAAAAAATTGCACAAATAATGAAGCCTGTTAGTCCAAATTAAAAGACGTAAACTACCGATTACGTTCAAACGTTTAACGTCGTTTTCCTATAGCAAATTGATTTGAACTTATATTTTAGTTTTTCCTGTCAAATCCCAACTTTAACATAAAATTATCACTATTTAGACATAAATGTGAACGATTACCCATTTTGCAAGATTACCATTTTTGTCGATTTTGAAATAAACATCAGCAACAAAAGAAGTGTATGTGTCGGTAACACTTTATTGCATAATTACTTTGAACGAAATTAAGTGTTCATAGGCTACACAAAAAGGGCTACACATAATACTTTTAATATAATACTAAAATAAGCATTACATAATGAATAACATTAATAAACAAACGGAAAGATCAAAGTTTTAATGGTTAATTAATATGACATTCCACTTAAATTTCCAAATTATTAATTTCGTCTAAATCCAATCCTAGGTATAGACGTTATACTATACAAATTTCAATTGACACAGTGCTATGTGGCAATACATGGAATCGGAACAGCCACATTCTTATAATGCAATTAGTTTAATAATGTATATATTTTAAGTTTAATAATTCTTGCATGATTATTCTGCGCTGTAATATTAGTTTGCATCCGCTAAAGCTTCCGATATGACTTCATGTCGGGACGATGCTATTGCAAAAATTAAAACGACGCTAAACGATTTGAGGGTGATGTATATCAACATTATATTAATGCGAAAAGAAGCACATGTGCATTTGTGCAGGAATAACTAGACAACATACCAATCACTCAGCCCGAAAACAAAAGGTACGGAAGTTGAGGGATTCAGGATGCTGTCCCATGGATATTTTGGTCACAAGAACGAACAAAGCAGTATTAACTACAGCAACATATATCTCTAACACAAAACAAAACTTCATGACGTTTAAATCCCGTTCCATTTTGTTATTGTGTACTATTATTTCGAATTTACACATAACAGGATCGTTTGAAAAAATATCCAGAAGAAGAAGAAGTAGCTGGTACGTAGAAGTACATGCAAATGACGAATTAGTTATTAATAAAAACATATTGGGTATGTATGTTAAGTGCAGACATTGCAATTTCAAGTATCGATTTCTCACTTCATTTTTTCCATTGAAACGGCTCACGACAATCGCACGCCTCCCAACGTTAGCTTATTTTGAAACAAATACTGTGGAATTATATAAATGTGCATGTTGTACTACGGTTTGAATTATAGTTTAGTTCAAATAAGAATAGTTTATTATCGCGCCTTTCTTTTAAATTTTCTAGCAGATGCCAATTACAACTATAACCAAAAGCATGCTCAACAACTATTAAAAAAATAATTAAATGAATAAATAGCTCGTTAGTTGTTATTCGTTCTGAACATAATTTTAAATAGCTAAGTGAGTTGAAGCCAAAAACAAGAACATGTTTATAAAGACTATATTATTGTAGACACTTTTCAAAACAAGCAATACATGGATACAAAAGTATACATTTGCAATTTTCCTTTATTTTTGGATTGAACCATCGCAACCCCGGACGTCAAATCGCATGGAGATATGACCGTGCCACTTTGTTGGATTCACTCTGGCACACAATGCTAGCACAGGACAAGGCAGTTTATTGAGTCGTACGGTGTTCCCGTCCTTATTTGCATCAAATAACTGCAAGATAAAAAAACAAGTGAAAAGGATCAACGCTATTGTAAATAATAACGGCATTTTAAAAACGTATAATTTTTATAGTACAAGTGTTCATAAATGATTTGTATCGGTGCGCGATGGAGTATTGAATGAAGTGTCCACTTTCAGACAGGGAGGTCCAGGGTAAGATACCTACTCTGTGAGCGTTATCAAGTTCTTAGAACATGTATCAAGGAAACCGACTCAATCTTAAGTCAATCTAACTATCAGCTTAACTAGTTGAGTTTTAATACGAGTTCAATTAAAAACCAAAATGAACATGGATCCAAAATAAAAACGCTAGATTTTAAGTATATAAAATAAACAAGGCCTAACTAAAGTATATACAATATGTAAAGAAACATAATGTATATATTAATACATAGTAAACTGATTTATGCAATTATTTAATGCTGCTTGTTGGGACGTTATCATGCTGAAATGCAAATATTACTTTTCGACGAGCTGAATAAAGCGTTCATTACAAGTTTTAGATTAAATATTGTTTTGTATATATTGCGTTTTATAGCCAATAAGCCCCTTACTTGAAATGAAAGACTAAATTTAATTAAGGCTTACACAAAAATATATCCTGATAATTTCCCAAGAGTTTCAGTTTACTTTATTTGTCAGGATATAAACGTGTTCATCGTACGTACATCCTTTAAGGCAAACGTAGCCGTCAAATGTGCCTTTGTTACACACACGCTTATTATTCGTTCTGTCGAAACAGTACGGAATATCGCACGTTAATCTTGCAGTGTTATTGCCAGACGCAAAATTCCCATTGGTCAATGGAAGCAATGCAGCACAAGTCTCTGAATAAGGAATAAATACTGACATTCCTGATAGACAGTTTACGAAAACTATTTGCTTGGTACTAAATCAAACATATCCAGCTTCAAGAATTGGTCAACAATATTAACCTGGCACTGACATTTATTCATTAATATATTAAAATGCCGTTGTGAAGAATACATTTTTTTCCGTACTAGAAGCGATTTTATCATTTGAAGCATACATCAATAAACCTGTATCTGTAAACTTTAAACAAGCTCTCTGTTTTTCTACTTTTAAAGGTCATCGGATTTAAAGCGATTTATGTATAGCCGTATCATCATAAATATATAAATGCATGTAATGAAGCCTTTGTCGAATTCTACAATATAGATCATTATATACTTAATAGTTTCCCTATATAATTCAATGTAAAAGCAACAACTATAAGGCTCATTTTAAATCATTAAGCAAATATCTTTAAACTTATCGTCATAAATCGATAAATGCATGTAATTAAGACGCTTCCGAATGTTTCATTATACGTCTTTAATGACTTTACGATCTGTTTACCAAGGTGACCATGCATACGATCCAAACCGCAATCATACTATGAAACATTCATGTTTATGGGTTCGTTCATAATTTGTAGTTAAGAAGGCTCCGATGGGCATTCTGATACTTTTTAAAATCCATTATTTACATATGTTGCAAAAATTCACACAATTGACTTGAAGTGATGTCCAAATGTAATGTCCAATTAATAAACACAATTGTTGTATCGAAAATAGAACCATTCTACTAAAAAAAACATGTCGATATAACTAACAATTTCCTAAGATCCACCTATATTCAACATTGCTTACAATATAGTATAAATATAATATATTTGAATCTAATTAGATGTTGAAAGTATTACTTGGAGCATAATGGGTGGAGTACAGTTATAAATAAATTATAATTCAAAACGAGGTCAATTTACTCGCCTAAATAGCAATATCCTTTGTTATCGCAAACGCACATAACGAAGATTAACGGTATTGGTGTTGTATAAAAAGTATTTCTGATTGCCAACAGTGTCCATTGATACGTATGGGGATGATTATGTGTTTTGAATGTTATAAGAACCCGGGGCATTTCCTTGCAATCCTGCTAAATTAAATGTACAAGACCCATGAAAATAGGACGAATTCAAAATCATAGCTAAAATATCCAGCTATTTACTTTTGTATAAACACAAATTTAATGTTGGTGTGATCTTGTGCTGTTGGAGGTAGTCAGAGAAACCGGGGGAAACCCCATTACTTTGTATGTACCGATGACGAGATACGGTCACTCATCATTAAATACAATTACCAAGCATGTTTGTGTGTATCGGATATATAATTTAAACGGCAATATGGTAATTAAATGTTTCACATGGTTCTCCACGAAACCTATCGGGGCATTTACACACTTCAGGTGAAACACACTTTCCTCCGTTCCGACGTTTAGGATTACTCAGGGCTGGAAGAAAGTTTGTCAATTTAAATCAATAAAAAACACATTATCCTACTTTGTCGGACACTCTGCAAAGATGTTTCATACTAAGTGCTTTCAACAAGTATACAATTCAAACGGTTATCGTTCGCTAGAAATTCCCAACGTTTTCGATGACATCCCTCAAAGCACTTACACGTATCAGTTAATTTACTCATTTCTACGTTCTGACATTCAGCTTAAAGAAAGATATGTTCGTGGACTCTACATTTAAGGTACATGATACATCATTTTTGAAGTCATCAATCAACTGAATAAGATGGTTTACTAGTAGATGAGAGAATGTTAGTATTAGTTTGTTAGTTTTCCGGCACGATTAAGACGGTATAAAAACCTGCGATAATCTTATGTACAAATATTGATATGCGTTCATTAACTATTTTATAAAATAAAAACTAGATAACCTCTAAATGTTATCTCGACACAGATCGATAGGAATCTATTATTTCTTTAACGTAATGCAGTTCATACCAACATATTCGATTTGCCTCATATTTATAGGGTTTATTACTTCTTTTATGCTTTAACAGCTTATACGCCACTGTTACGCATAGGAGTAGTAGAGGTCTACAACATTTACATTACAAATAAGACCGTTTAATAAAATGTGAAGACTATCTGGCCGCATATAAGTAGAGCTTCATTACGTAAGTATTCAAATTACAACCTAACAGCATTCTTAAAAATAGAATGGACGCAGTAAAAACAATTATCATGACTTCCATATCGCGATCTAAATTGGGGCGCAAAATGAACATGAGTACACATATTCCTATCAATATGTGTCCAAATATCCGATTTATTGTAGTTATTTAATAAATACGCATGTCATGGAGAATAACCGATGTGTTTCGGTGTAATAAGAGAGTTAATCATCGTCTAGGTTCCCGGTGACTGACTTATTGCTAAATGCTTAGTTCAATTTAAATACAAATATAATCTCTATGCACTAATTAGTTTTTTTTTTACGCACACAATAGTCTGTTGTATAGCCAATTATACGAATCTATTGTTTACTTCATTTCCATAGAATATTAATAAAAAAGATGTGCAGGTGAATATTTCTCTCAACAATTTATATCATATAATCAAATCGCTGAATATACTAAAGTTGTTCTCTATTGCATAATCTTAGACGCAAATCATTTTTCAAAATTATCTAATAGCTTTTTAAAGTGTGAAATAAACACAACCCATTCAAATGTATAAAGAGTGTGTCTTAACGCACAGGTCGAGATATGTGTGCACTATTTATCATCATATTTATGTAATCGAGATAACTTAAACAAAAAAACAACATGTCTCTTTTTTAGACGTTCTGAAAGCATTAAAAATATGATATAAAATGGTATTATGATAACCAGTTAATAAAAAATAAAATTTTCAATCATCATCATAGTAAATGAATATTGAGGGAACATCGAGTACCTATCACACTAAGAATATAATTTCATGATGGAAATTCCCTATTCAAAACTTATTTTGACACCATATACAATTCAAAATAAACAATAAGATAATTTATGAAAATTAACAAATAAAAAAAATCTGCGAGCAGTACTTTTTACTCACAAATTAGGTACATTTAGTAATAAAGACAGCGCTGTTGACTCGTACTTTGTTTTTTATACATTACGTGTTACCCGAGTAGTTTACACGGTGTTAACCAGTGTCTGACCTTAACTTCGGTATAGAACACTCATGCGTTTCTTGGGCGTACCCAGCTTTTCACCTTAAATGACCTCTACATAACGCCAGGAGGCACGAATAAATACATTCGAATATTTGATAGGCTCGAGAGAAATCCCCTGAATTTTGCTGCATCACCGTGTATGTGTACAGCGCTAAGGATATTACAATGTTCAATGTACAGATTTCCAGATTTCTCTCTGCATGTTCAAACGACACATAGACACAAATTGTGGCCCAGTTACAATTACGCGTTAAAACCCATCTCGCATAATTTAAGGGTCAGTACTCGGTCACTAAATCGTCAGGGGAAAACATACTTGACTATCGATAAACACAGTTTTGCTTTCAAGATGAAAAAAAAACTACCGAAATAGTATAGTGTCACGTGAAGAGGAAAATCGATTAATTATCTAACCACAAATGTTTGCCGTTCTCGGTCAGCACGTCTTGCAATCGTTCATGAACGTCTAAATAGGCTACCCTAATTTGTCAGTTTGCTGTATTTGCTTTTTTGAATTCAATTTTATATCGAAATGCATTGTGCTAAAATATACTATTTACAACTAAACTCGCAATGCCATATGCGCAACCCATCATAGCTAAAGAACCACCCAGCCGGCGCATGTCTCAGTCTGGTTAAGAGATACATAATGAGACCATAAAACCTTGAGTGATTTTATAGCGGACAGCATCGCCTCTAACCAGACTACGCAAACGCACAGGCTGGACTTGAGCTACGCTGGCCGAAACGCCATAAGACCCATTTTTCCATGACGCGGTTACGACCGTGTTTTTGAATGCTTTGAAAGAAAACTGCGTGTTACATATTAACACACGATATATTTCGATGGTGGAGAAATAAATTCATAATACGCCATGTGATGACACATATGATGTTAACTCCCGTAGAATAATTTGTATCGTCTAACACTAATGTGTGGTTTGACTATAATAACACACATTTCATGCTGAGAATATGCGACTAACAAGTGAAACAACACACACCATTGTTTAACTGTTGTTTTTCAATTTAATTATTTAGAACTATAACTTTCAAATTTTATTTCAAAGTCAGCATGTTCGCCCAATATCGTTTTAAAAGATATTTCTTATGATATTTAGTTGTTTTTTATATTCGGTTTTAGCGATTATAAAGCATCTATGTCTTAGTCTATTGAACTCGTGTTCAACGTTTTATAAATTGGTAACTTTGGATATAAACAAACTTAACCTTATACTATTGCGTTGCTAAGCACCCGTGAAATCAAGGGATCGTCGCTGTCTGTTGAGAACAAAAGAACGTTTCCCAGACATATCACAAATTTAACCCCGCTGTAGTAGCAAGCACCATCAACAAGAATACGCAACAGACACGTGATAGTGTATAAGGCTCTCCATATCCCTTGTTGATGAGAAGTATTTTTATTTTCCCGCATCTATTAATAGTCTCAGATTATGAATGACATGTGCTGAGCAAAAATACCACGTTATTAAGACGCAGCAGATAGTGGACTATTTTAATCATTCATAAACATTCTCTTCCGCGAAACGTATAATACAAACATTGTTTATTGATTCTTTTCTATGTACGCTCCATTAAAAAATATTCCATTTAACACGATATTCACATTATGTTTCCATTTGCGAATGAATATAATTGAAGAACTCTACCCTCTTGCATATATGATACAACTACTTCTCGGCGCGGATGCGGCAGATGCGGCAGTAATCAGATTTATCGTAATGAGGAAAACTGGATTGAAACAAGTGGTACTAACCTTACATATACGCAAGCGAACAACTTAAATGATATATTATAGGCGGCATAGAATTGGCATTATGGACGGGTGGGCGAAGTGTGTTTTGCAAGTAAAACGTACAACTTGAAAAGAAGTTCGGGTCTACAATAAATTATTTACGTGGTCATAAGATATATGTTGTATACAATAAATGTTATTTGTAAATTGGTCATTGCGATTATATGCCTGCCAATTATATTGTAGACACACGGAGATGACACGTTGTCTCTTAAAAACAACACGTATCCTCACGTTGTTAAACAACACAAAATCCTTTGTCTGATGCCAAAATACTTCGGTTTAGCTTGATATAAAACACATCAGATGATTTCCAAAAAGGGACAACCAACACAATAGGCCGTGTTGGATATCATTGCGATTAGCTGCGGATGTGGTTTTTCAGTCGCGGGGGTCATACAGAGGCATTTATTGGTCAACATGTGTTGGTACATGTATCTTGAACGCAACACAATAGACAAAAACTTGAGTTATTGCAATATGTTGTTATAGATTTTTAAACTGGCGTCCGTTTTTGACCTCTTAAAAGTAAGAGGACAACCCTACGCCTATGATGACCCATTCTATAGATAATAACATACCGCGGAGCCGGGCCGCACGTCTATAATCTTCAATTCTGTGCCTAACGTCACGGGTTTAATTATGTTCTCAGTGTCAATAGACGCTTTAGTATTTACTTTAATGAAAACGCTCATGATTCAGTGATAGACGAAACATCCGGATAACAAATTGCATCGGGCTGTCTATGAACTTTGTAACGAACCAGTCTTGACATACTTAATTTAGATAATCCATTATTTGAGCAATATATTCACAAAATCTACCCAAAAGAACTAGTCTTAAATAGATCGTGTATATCCGATACAGACGCTGTGTATTTAGACTTACATTTAACTATTAATAATAATTTAATCAAAACTAGTTTATACGACAAAAGGGACGTTTTTAACTTTGAAATTGTGAATTTTCCGTTTCTAGATGGCAACATCCCTAAAGGACCTTCCTATGGTATTTACATTTCGCAGTTGGTACGTTATGCCAGAGCATGTTCGTGTATTAAAGATTTTAATGATCGTAATCTAATATTAACTAAAAAAAATGCTAAAACAAGGCTTTTTGTATCATAACCTAAGAAATAAATTTGCTAGATTTTACTCTAAGTATGGTGATTTAATTTCAAAATATAATGTTTCTTTAAAATGGCATTTAAATAATGGAATCTCCCATCCATCATTTTACGGAGATGTTTTGAAGCGTGTCCGCAAATTAAAATATGTTAAACCAAATGTTCATATTAAACTTTTCAATTTAATTAACTTGTTTTTATCAAAAGGATACGATGCTTATGTACTTAAAAACACGTGTTTGATGGTTTTCGATTTACTATATCTTTCTTCCCTTAAAATTTGGAATCATTAGTGATATTATAGGCATTTTTCACTGTTGAATAAAAGTGTGTCATTGTGTCGTATGAACAAATCTGCATGAATACTACATTATAGGCATTTTTCACTGTTGAATAAAATTGTGTCATTGTGTCGTATGAACAAATCTGCATGTAAACTACATTTGGACACAAATCGTACATCAAATCATTTCTGTCTTCAGTTGTCAAAACACCTATATACTGTTTGATTCCTATAATGTCGCTTTAATGGAATTACCATTTGTATTCAGTTGCTTCTTAATATTAAATCACATAAACTTGTTTTATTAGTAGCACAGCCCCATTAATATTTTTATTTAGTACTGCCCTTGGAATTTGTTCACGTGATTATGTCATTATGGATTTTTGTGACGTCATACGACCGACTTTCCCAGTTGTAATCTACATGCATAGGTCATTGGGTTTATAACGTTCCATTTTATTTATATTGTCTCTCTGATAGGCGTTTCTTGTTTGATTTAATTATTTTTAATTTGTTTAGCAGTAACATAAACAACCAAGCTATGTAATATGGAATTTTTACACCCATTATTGCTGCTTCTTCCTGTATTTGCGCGATGATTATCTGAGATATTAACTCTATGATTCTCAAATCTTTTCTATAAAGAAGGAATGTAGTTGACAATTGTTAATAGTTTTATTTGATCGTTCGTCAAAAAGTTGTAATTCTGTTACTCTTGTATCTTCAATGCAATTGAGTAATTAAATAGTAATTAAATTGAATGCTTTTTAATTCCCTTTTATTATTGTTTAATTTGAGTTACAATGCTATGACGTTAAATTTTATTTACACTTAAATGTATTATGAATATTGCTGGGCCAAGTGTGAGGTTGAGCGCTCTATAACCAGGTTTAAACCCCCAATGCTTTGCATTGACTGTTCCAAGGCGGTGACCCCAGCTTTATTCATATTTTGTGTTTATGTTGGTTTGTATTGTGCTGTTTTGTACTGTTGGGGCAATCGAATATTTTGAAGTTTTTTCCTAAATAAGATTAGAATGAAAGTCTTATTTTGATTTTTCTACACACATTCATACCCAATAGGCAGATAATATTCTAACGCCCTCGCACGCCAATTGTGAAATACCAGTAGTTCTATTATATTTATTTCTCTTCATGTTCACATGTCCACTATATTTAGGAGCACTCGGACTATAAAGGGTTTTTTCTATTCATAAATGCACTCATAGCTCAAATATGTGGTCAGATTATCTTTGATAATGCATGTCTCCGGATCTTACGTGTTTCACACTGTTTCCCGCTCGTTGGTTTCGGACATTGGCATTCATGATCTCGGATGCAGTGACCACCAAACTTGCAATAATCTGCTTGACATACAACTGCAGAAAAGTCATTAAAAAGAATTGCGTGAGGATTTTTGTGATCTGATTTTCTTATTTATGTAATATTCCTAATAATATTGTATAGTATTACATGACATCACAGGCTTAATTGACCGGTGTGAACTGTATTTGTAGGAATTCAAGAGGGTCATACAAAACGTAGACTTCGAAATACAGTTCATTTCCATAAGCAATCTTACAGAATATTTACGTAGTCGTTAGATATAAGGTTTAAACCACATAGGTATATTTAAATGTGTAAATTCTTATATATGCCTGCACATTACCTTTCCGGCATTCGGGGAATGACCCATTGTTTCCAAAATCCCACGTATCCACATGGGGCGTTTTTTAGAAAGCCATGACCCTTTGACGCACTCGAACATTCTTCTGTTTGGCTCGAAGTAAAACACATCTGATGGTTCACAAGTAAAGGTCAAAATTTGATAATGCTGTATTTCATAGCGGTTAGCCGAGATCGTCGTCGTTCTTTCGGGTCAAAAATAGTCATTCCTTGTTCCACATTTGCCGGTATCTTGCAGCCAACTATAATGAAATCCAGAATTGCGTTGATGATTTACGCCGAGTTTTTTTTAAAGTTTCTATTTAGGTAATGGATTTGTTTAGTTTAGGCACAACATTTCTTAGTCGGGCATGTCGATTGTATAGTTGATTTCTGTAGTTAATTTCTTTTTAGAAATCAGCAAAGATTCGTTGCAAATTGAATACAAAGCTTATTCAATGGGAAAGGAAACAAACACAGAATGAAACGTAGGTACATACTTGGCTTGCATTCTACATCTGTCTCCATGCACTGTAATCTACCAGTTGTGTTATGACACGTACACGAGTATCTCGAATACAGATTAATATCCATTCCGTTCTTGAACGCAGGCTGGTATTCTGGGTTGCATGTGAAAGATTTACCACCATCTGTTATTAATCCATTTTCGAACCTTGTGCACTTGCTTGGGCTACGTGACGATTCAGAAGATGACCTTGTGTCTTTACAATAAAACAAACATCATATCCGTTGTATTCATGTAACAGCTATACATGTTATTCCAACCGTTGTCATTAAGCCATATAATAGTTTGAGTCTGCTTGAAACATATTTTTATTTTTATGCTCAATTATGAAATATATAACACATGAGATGAATTATGAATGGTATTGATATCAGTAGTTATATTAAGTTCTTTGTATTTTGACATTTTTTTAAGGAACACTCAGACAATCATAGCTTATTTTTGTAATAATACACAAAGCCTGAATATTTCGTTATGATCTTTTACAACACATGGCTTCGTACTTTACGTATTCGACGCTGTTTTACTGTCGTTTGTTCCGGAATCTGGCATTCATAATCCTGATGCATTGACCACCAAATAACAGGTTACAATACCATTAAAGTTTCTGCCGAAAGTTTGAAAGACAAACAATATGGGTGGGTGTTTATTCAGCTCAATCTGGAAATGGTCAATTGTAAGATCAACAATATTATAGAATATTTCATGTTCCCATACTATTCCATTTAACCATTGTATTGGAGTTTTATAACTATAATTGTGGATTTTGTGTCAATTTTAAAGTCCAAATGTGTCCATGCGTTCATGTGTACAGGAAACAGGTTGGTACATCCGGTGAGGCGAGCGCGCATGTACGTGTGATTGTGTGTGGCGAGGCAGTTTATGGATGAAATACTACGTCTCGGTAGTGTGATGAGTTTTGTCGGGTCAGTGGGGACGATTATTGCTGATAGTTGGATGGAAAAGCTGACTGAGTCAACTGTCTCGTCTCTAAATTCTTAAATGGGAAGAAATATCCACAGACACGTACATTAAGAATACTGAGAGGAGAATCGTTGCTTAAAGTATTCACTGAAAATAATAATCATACATTCGATGATCTAAAATGTATCTTAACAAACTTGCTTCTGCCAGTCGAACGTCAAAATTGTGGATTGATATTTTTATTGAGTATTCCTAAGAATTATGTATTTTCGAGCATGAAAAGGCGGCGATTTACCGCTGCAATCGGCATCAGTTATGCTCGAGTGACCATACTTCTTTGAAGCTGCACAACCTCAAAACACAAAATTCGGCATCTAGTATGAAACGTAAATGGAGAAATTGTCCGAAAGTGTACTAGACACGTTTTTAAAGGGAGAACATGTCATGAGACATGTACCAGGTGTATGGAATGGCATATGGAGCGACATGTTATAGAAACAACTTAGATTAGATATCGCAGTAGTAAGAAAAGGATTAGAGGTGCAACACTTCAACCTGAAACTCTCATGGTTTAAAATTTGAGCCTGCATATTTGTAGAAGGATGGAAGAAGATCTCAGAGAAATTGGTAGTACCAGTTTAGTGGACATTGATTAGCAACACAAAGAAGAAAAGCGAGATATGATTAGTACATATGCTAAGAAAAAAGCAAGTAGTCGGAGAAAGTTTACAGAATGTATTGATCCGTGCATCCAAAGCAAACATTTACCCAGTTTAGTGAACATCCCGTCTGGACCGATAGCACCATAGTCTACTTTTGTTGGTCAATCCTGAGGCCAAAACCCACGTTGTGTCTAGAACGCACATTAGGTATGCATACAGCAAAGTCTATTACATAAATCTGATGTATTTAAGAGTGATACGGCTTACACGCTTTTTCACGTTAGTTGAAATTAACTTTATACTAAGCCATGAATTAGCTCTAATACCTACTGATATGCTTAATGCAACAGGGAAACTCATACAAGAAAACTCCAAAATGGGTGCTTAAGAAACAATTTAAAGTAGAAGTGTCTTAGCAGCATATTGATAATTAGATCACATGTTCTGTTATGGAATGATCCTTCGTCCTGTATGCGATTCACTGACCAATAGACGGAAAGATACATTACTACATTGACAACTGTAAGTCTTACATAAGACAAAAACTGAGGATATGTGTTTTCTACTTAGTGTTTAACTGATACATGGAGTTCATCACCAAAAGTATGGCGGGTAAGGAAGACAATACCATGTTTCTAAAGCGAGTACAAACTAAAAGGTGACATGTCATTACCGCCAAAGAATGTTATACTAGTTGTCATTGAGAACAAACACCATCTGTTTTCTCAGATTAGTAAACTGGTACACATACTACTTTATGCCTTGTGAAAAAGGTGACCTGATTTTGACCTTAGTGAACAAATGTTAAATAATACGTATTATGGTTTTTCAATTTATATATAATTTGCTTCATGACATTACAACAGTATATATTCATACAACACAAATCATATATTCCAAAAAAAGTGTTTTATACAAAGATATAATTTGTATCAAATGGACAGGATAAAGGCGATATGTTCATGTTATACTACACTCTGCAAATGTTATTGTTAAATTCATTTAATCAGATACCTAGTTAACAATTAAGTGCTACTAAATGTATATTATGTGTACATATTCATTATTCTCTGAAGCAAAATTCGGATATAATCTTGGTTTAAGCAGCAAGTGTTTAGCAGCCATCTTGATTATGGTTATGTTCGTCAAATAAAGTCATGTTTTGTTATTTGTGGCCGCCACATCAGTTGAATCTCTATACTGATAGTGGATGCATTTATATATTTCTGACTAGTTTCCAGTAAATTACCGCCTAAAAGCATTAAAAGTGAAACTTCAAGAAACATTCACACCTATCATTTATAACAAAAACTGAAATGCGTTCAATTTAGTTTTACATACAATTGCATATACATTTTTATTATTACCATTACTATTATTATCATTATGATATTATTATTATTATTATTGTTATTATTATTATTATTATTATTATTATTATTATTATTATTATTATAACGTAGTATTCTTTTTAGTTAATAAGCTATGGCAGGGTAAACGTTTGTTGTTTAGGTGTTTTCTTAATATTACCGTTTTCACAACGCAGTCCATTATATCCCTCAGGGCACTGACACACGTCAGGTGATACACACTTTCCTCCGTTCTGACATTCAGAATTACACAGGGCTGGAAGAAAGTTAGTCAATTGAAATCAATAACAAATTATTATCACTTCTTGTTGGAAACACTACAAAGATGTTTGAGACGTAGTGTTAAAGGGATCTTTTCACGGTTTTGTAAATTGACAAAATTGAAAAAAGTTGTTTCAGATTCGCAAATTTTCGGTTTAGTTATGATATTTGTGAGGAAACAGTATTACTGAATATTTGCCATGGACTAATATAGCCATTATCTGCATCTTTTGACGATTTAAATAAAATACGCTTGTTATGTATGCTTGGCAGGATAGCTCAGTTGACTAATGCGTTTTTACTTCAGGATTCCGGGGTCACTGGTTCGAGCCCTACTGCGGGCTCCTTTTTTTTTCCTTTTTTAAATTTTATTTTTTGATTTTTTACTGGAGCTTTTAAAATTTAATGTTTACATTTATCAATATAAAGCATTTAATGACAAACTTCAAAACATGCCAAAATCTGTGAAAAGGCCCCTTTAAAGTGTTTTATAGAAGTATTAATTTAAACGGCTATAGCTGCGATAAAAAAATGGTAACATATTCGACGAAATTCCTAACGCTACCGCTCATTTTAACGGTTATAGCGTAATTACCGATTTCACAGTGTTCTCCGCTAAACCTTTCGGGACAGTTACATACGCCAGGTGATACACATGTTCTTCCGTTCTGACATTTAGGATTGCACAAGGCTAGAAGAAAGTCGTCATAATGTACTCTATTCAAATCAGTAACATTATTTAAGCACGTATTGTTGGACACAATAAAAGATGTTTCAGAATGTGTATTTAAACAAGTAGATAATTTAAACTGCTATCGTTTCGTTAACAATTTCGCAACGATTTCCATGAAATCTCTTATGGTACTGACACGTGTCAGTTTATAAATTCTTACATTCAGGTTCTTAAGGAATGACATGTACGTGCAATGTAGATGAAAGATAGGATACTTCAGTTTAAACGTCATATGTTCATCTGTTTGATAGACACGTTCACTTATTTATAGACACAACACATATTTGCACCCATTAAAGGTGCATTTAATCAGCTAATAACACAAATGTTTTGTTTTGTTTTAAATGGTTATGCAAATTTGCTACATATTGCGATATGCGTCGTCTACTGGAGGATTATTCGTCAATGTGCCATCTCTGGTTTAGTAACTGTTTTGATGTTGTCCTTAAAAAACGCTAAAGAAGTTAGTTTTTTTCACACAATCATACCCACTTTGCAGGGCAAAGTCTAATGATCTCTCACGACAATTTCCAAATACCTTACGATTTGTGAATATAAATGATGGTTATGCCCCAACATTAACAATTCCTTTAATAAACTAGTTTTATTATATTAAGTTCTTTTTATGTTAACCAATGCTTATTTCTAATTTTTTAAATCAGAAAAAGCTTTAATATTTCGTAAGATCGTTCATAAAACATGTCTATGTATATTACGTATTTGACACTGTTTCCCGCTCGTTTGTTCCGGACATTGGCATTCATGATCCCGGATGCAGTAACCACCAAACTTGCAATAATCTGCTCGACACAAAACTGCAGAAAATACATCAAATAGCATTGCGTAAGAATTTGTATGGCTAATTATCTCAATTATATCATAATAGTATATTTTTATTATTTTAATTGATAATACTAGTATATAGTAAAATTATTGGCATTATGGACAGCTGTTGCCCAATCTTATTGAAGAAATGCAAAAGTCAAGCAAAACGAAGACATTGAAAAAATTCATAACAATTATGAATTGTTTTGAATGTTTTCGTTTTTGTATAAGGTGTGAAAATCAAATGACTTTTTGTATATTTATATGGTTGATTGCGATTATATGCCTGTCCATTACCTTTTCGGCATTCGGGGAATGACCCATTGTTTCCAAAATCCTACGTATCTACGCCGAGGCGTTTCTTATTAACCCATGATCCTTTGACACACTCGAACATTCTTCTGTTCGGCTCGAAGTTAAACACGTCAGATGGTTCACAAGTAAAGGTCAGAGATTGACCGTGCTGTATTTCATAGCAGTTAGCTGCGGAGATTGTTCGTCGTTCGCGCGGGTCAAAGATTGTCATGCCTTTTTGCACATTTTCTGGTATCTGGCAGCCAACTAAATCGAATCAAGAATTGCTTTGACTTTATACAAAAATATAACGTGTGTATGGGGGGGGGAGTATTTAAGTAAAGCGTATTTACAGTCTAAGCACCTATTTATAATGCTACCGGTAGTTATACTTTTTTGAGTTGATATTGTTGTTTAAAAATCAGTATAGATGGGTTGAAATTAGGTTTGGTTGCTTAATTATTTTGAAAGAAAACGAAACAGAATAAAACTTATGTACATACTTGGCTTGCATTCGACCTCTGTTCCCATGCACTGTAATCTACCGGATGTTTGATTGCACGTGCACGAGTATCTCGTATACAGGATAGCATCCATTCCGTTTTTAAACACAGGTTTGTAGTCTGTGTTGTATGTGAAAGATTTACCACTATCTGTTATCTGCCCGTTGTCAATTTCTGTACACTTGTTGGGGCTATGTAACGCTTCAGAAGGCGGCTTCATGTCTAAAAAAATAAAACAAACACCATATCCACATTATTAAGATAATCGCTAAAACATTGTTCAAACCGTTGTTATTAAATTATATTATAATTTATATAATAATTTGAGTTTTTTTGAAGCATATTTGTATTATAGGCTAAATTGCGAAATATAGAGAGAAATAAGATATACAAAAAAATTACAGTGACAAAGTAAAGGAAACTAATATGATTGCTTATGAAAAAAGAAGCAACGTTAAGCATTTCTCCGAGAGGGCAGATATTAAGTCATTTTCTTGTGCAGTTAGAAAGTTACACAATTCAAATCAATAGTAAAGCATTAACACTCAATAATGGAGACACTGCTTAGATGTTTCAGACTTAGTGCTCTATACAAGTATAAGACCCAAATGGTGATCGTTTAGTTAACAAATTACTCAACGCGTTCGATGAAATCCCTCATGGCACTGATACGTGTCATTATATAAACTCGTTTCTACGTTCAGACATTCAGTGTCGCACAGGGCTTAAAGAAAGATATGTTCGTGGAAATTTAACATACATGATACATCATTTTTAAGTAATCAATACGACTAAATAAGCAGGTTAACCAGTAAATGAGCGATTGTTAGTATTAGTTTGTTAGTTTTCCAGCGCAATAAAAACCGAATAAATACATTAGCTCTTCGGTCTGCCTCATGTTTTGTTATATTACATTACATTATATATATATTACATATTACATTTTCCTTTAACAAAATAATAGAACTGAACCAGCTTTCCACACCTTTATTTGCATTGAACTGATTACGCAATTTATAAATTATCTAACGTGACGTTATTTCTGGGACGCAAACATACAATACTATACTAAGGATTTAGGGACGACTATTCGGATGTAAGCTTTCGACCTTGGTAATTATCCGGTTAGAAGCTTAGCAAATTTCAGATTATTCCTTATACAAATATCAAGGTCTATGTATATAAATAATACATCGATATTTCCAGGTCCATTACATATACCTATACGTTATGTATACATTTTGATTCGTAATTAAAATGCACCTACTGCATTTATCCTCATCATCCCCATCGTCACAGTCCGGGACTCGGTCGCAAACCATCTTTCTTGTAATGCAGGATCCACTGGCACATTTGAACTCACATTCTGCAGTTTATTATGCGAGGTAAAACAAATAATTTCATAATATATGTGCATGTTAAATTTTTCGCCCGAAATCACACTTGTTTATAAAGAAAAACAACATGTTTTATATGTGAGCTTATAAGAGATAACTGCCAATGCGATAAGATGAACAGTACATTTTACTTCATGGTGTTTACTTCAGAGTAAGAAATAAGGAAATGATGATTGAGGTTAATGCGTCTATAAAATTACTTTTTATATGTATTTGTGTGATTAATAATTGGCTGACTGAGATTTGGCATGTGTTTAAACAGTTAGACCCCTAATATGAGGCATTGACCCCTTATATTTGGCATTGACTGTTCGGTGGTAACTCTTTTTGTATTCATGTTAAGCTCACCCTAGCACTTAGTGCTCAATGTAAGCAAATTGGGTCATCCTACGTCAGGCGTACCTACTAGTGCATCCTACGATGTACGTCATCAATTTTAGCTTGTTATTACTCTTTAGGTCGTATTTATGATCTAATCTCTTTATAGGAAACACTTATGATTCAATTTGTAAATAACTTTGTGATAATGTTTATCATAATATACATTATATTTATATACACAAGTAAGTATGTTTACCTTGACAATATATAGACTCTGTTTGATTTTGATATATGTACGTTAGGAACTAGATCACTTGGTAAACCTTTAGAAAAAACTGTATTAACATTACGGAGAAAATATTTTTTACTTAATCGTATGAAAGGTTGTCGGAATGTTTAACTTGAACCTCCTCAGGACAAGCTAGAATCTAACAAAGACTCTGACATACGGTCAGGTATTCAACAATTAAACTCAGGTGAGTGTTTCAGGCCCATGGTGGTCCTCTAGTTTATGTATTGTGTCGTTTTACCGAATAATAATTGTTCTGGTTTCAGTTAGCCGATGAATATTTGCCTCAAGCATCCAATAAATGACATTTAAGTGATAAACAATGTTTTTGGTGGCGACATATTTCCGACACTTTTAGTATTCTTTTGAAATATGATGAAGTGTTAATATGATGCAATAGGATTACCATCAGGGCATGTGTCAGCTGCCTCGTCATAACCATCGAGGCAGTCGCGTTATAAGTCGCACAACATTGTCTTATTATGACATGCTCCGTCGTCGCATTCGCACATGTCTGCACCACAGTTGTTTGGCTCTGAAATTAAGAAATGCATAACTGTAAGCCGATTTTGGAATAACCTGGCATACATTGACAAATCAAATGCGCTTCCTGGGTTGTTTTTTGTTGTAGTCGTTATCGTGAATAAACTAGATCATTTCTTGTAAGAGGGATGTTTCATTATTGCGTTATTTTCAAGTTTCTGATGTGTTATTTTATTTTGCCAAATTCTTATGATTTTTGCTACACAAACCATACTTATAAGAGTAAAGCTTGACTATAATTGATTCCTTAGAAAAGCTTAAATAAAACAAAACAAAACATCCCCTCCAAATATTGATCTGATGAATATGGGAGCATTATTATACCCTAATAACTCCGTAATTAGTGCTGTTTCATACTCCAAAAATACCTAGTATGAACAAAACATACCGACTCTTCTTCAATCCTAACATTGTATGTAAGTCAACAAAATATTCTGTTTCTAAGCACAAGATCAGAAAAGCTTCGTTTCACTGCGTAAGAATTTATGATACTAGACACAGGACAGATTGTTTTATTGGGAAAATTCTAATATTTCAACATAACAGACATACATGTTTTAATTCTATGAATGGTCAAGTGCAAGTACAACGCGCCTTGTCAACAAAACAGGTCGTGTCTCGTTCAAAACAATAATATGACGCTATTAAACTGTTAGGTAACAATATTAAGCAATACCTGCAAATGAATCAAAGTCATATACATAGTTCAGCTATAAATGTATTATTAAGCACAATGTTTTTTACTATGAGGTAATGTGACATCAGTGGGGTCTCAAAATACAATCCAACTTTAAAGTTGTTTTTTACAGTTAGCAAACACTGCGGTGTCGTAGCAACACAAGAAGAAGACATTTTATATAACACGCACTGCGATTAGAAAGTATAGCAATGCAACATAAATTGCCACTGCAAACAAAGAATATATGCAATTAATAAAACGTATTGAACTGGTTTACACCTTTCCCAAATCTTCACAGTTGAAGTTGATCCCAAAATATACAGTTATTAAAAGACTTACGGACAGTGACAATACTTTTTGACAATGTCTCAGAAGTGTCAGTGACCCTTAATTCAACATAAAGAAAAGTTGTGGCAATCGTCGTTTTGTGTTTTCATATAAATAAAATGCCCCGCCATATCGTGTATTTCGTGAATTTTGCTCTTACCACATTCACTTTCGTCCTTCTTGTCTTCGCAGTCTTCAACGCCATTGCAAACATCCTTTTTCATGATACATTTGGTATTGTCGCAAAACATGTGGGTATGAGGGCGTGCTAAAATATAAACAAAATATATGCAAGTTAATGTTAATTCAGAAGTTAGTACACAAAATGTGATAAATCTTCTTGGATTAAGCTATGGTTCACTTATCTACCAAACCTGTAAAAAAACAAGAAAACTTCTGCATTTTGATATGTCAAATACAACACCGAATAAAATATTTTTGCAAAATTATAAATTATGCCTGACAATTTCAAAAGCAAATAAAAAATCTTCAACACGTTTTTGTTTTGTGTTGTTATCTGGATAATGCGCGTGGTACAAGTACCTTAAAGTAATTATACTTCATCGAAAACCATAAGTTAGTCCATATTGTTCAATTTAACCGCTTATAACACCGGACAGCAATTGAAGAAGACAATAGAATAACAACTTGAACATTTTTAAGAAATCACATATTGCCTTTTTTGGTATTTGAAAACCATATAAAATATCACACCAAAATAATTGAATCTAAAGGAGCAGCAATCAACACTTTATGTTCGTGTGGGAATTTAGCGTTAACAGAGAAAACTAAAGGCAAGTGTTTTGGAAAAAGACGGATTCGTGGTTGTCATTTATTGTTGTAACAGCTAACCAGTTTGTTTCTTTAATAATAGGATATTTTTTCACCAACATTATCAACATCACCGTTACTTTTTTGACGCAAAAACACAAACCATGCGACATCGAATAAGACAAGACAAAATATATATACATATTGAATAACATCGTCTAACAACGATTATAAAACATCGCAAAGATGAATTATTGTTGATAAAAACGCAATAACAATTTATAAACAAATTAAGTCTTTAACACCAGTGTATGCCTAACCAGAGACCCTACAGGGGCAAACGATTGGAAATTAATATTCTGAAATACATGAATATTGTTATTTGTCTGTATATGTATAACTTGAAATCTCTTATAACATTAAGATCCATTTTCTTTATTACATCCGTCATGAAAAGTATTTATTTTAACATAGACAATACGTTGGCTTTGGTAAAAAAAATATTGCTCATAAACCTCTCACTGCTCTTCATGGGGTTTAACTGCAAAATACATTTAACGAGATAATCCCTGCTAATAAGGCTCAAGTTATGTTTGTCATGACTTGTTTACAACAACTTAACTACTGTGTTTAGATTACTTTTGCAGTGCTATGAACGTTAATTCTAATTTGTTAAAGTTATGTTAGCAAAAACTATTTGGTATGCTCTGTTCATAAATATACCATATTCCCTCGTCGGACTCAACCATGTCTTGCACGTGAAGGATGGCGTTCCTGTCGTGTGTGGTTTGGACGCTGTATATCCTAAAATAATATCGAGACTAATTTAAAGCTAACACAGGCTTAACTGACACGGATAATCATGACTGAATATATAAGGGTACCGTTTATATGAATACATTTCTTGTATAACATTTATAGTGTATCTTAGACACAATAATATCCGATTAACGTTTTATATTGTACTTGAGTTAGTAGAATTTCGTGTTATGAATGCGATAAGATTTCACAAATATTAGTTTAATGTAGGCGGACTATAATATATTCATAGCAGAGTCGACAATATATTTTGATTTAGTTTAGACAGGTATAAAAGGGACTCGTTCAAAGATTGTATAATGTTTTAAAGATTGTTATCAAATGCTTTAAATTGATAACTGTTTGGTTGGCATCACTACTAGAGAGCGCTAGTATAAAACAAGAATACAAATCATGAAAGAATTTACGAAACAAATGAACCGCACCTGGTCTAAAATGACTGACCGTTAAAGTAAAAGGCTAGCGCTTTATACCACTCAACTATCTATGCGTTTAATAAGATCGCCATATGGTATACTATACGTGGGTACGTAATGTCATAAACTAGTTCGCTAACAACAAAATTCTCCGAAATATTCAGTCGTTTCGAGCTTGTAAGTCTTTATAATTTTGTCAAATTCGAACGCTTTTTAACGTGTGAGATTATTTCATTAGTGGTATTTCGCTTACGGATGCACATTGTTCATTTATTGTTTTTAAACTGTGAAAAAAAGTTGCATTATTGTCATTTTGACATAAACTGAACACGTCCCTTTAAAGTGCAGACAACTAAAACAGTTTTAGGTACAGAATACTACGCACTGTCTGGGATGGGGTATCAAATACAAAAATACTTATTTGAATTCACAATTCGAACTCGAAATTTGCGCTAGAAATGTTGCGATGCGGAATTTATAAGAAGGCATCGACGATCAGTTCGTCGAATCGGATGAGCTTCTATTTGAAGATAAATCATTAATAGATTTATCCAGATACATTGAGAGGGTTCTTGCGCATTATGAAAGTACAACCTCTTGGTAGCAAGCGTAGAAATCACTTTGTCCTTTGTGTAGAACTGCAATGCAGGCGAGACCCAAGGTCCAGTACAATAGGCACTGCAGTACACCTGAAAGATCGACAAATACAAAGGCTGTACCCAATTAAAAAAACTGAAGTATATTGTTACATCGAGAAATGAAACAATAGGCATAACAGTTCATTAAAATAAAGACGATGTTTTCTTCTCTCAATGCAATAGATACTGAGGTACACAGCTGGTTTAACCTAAGGCTCATGGCAAGGCAATTGCCCCTTCCGATATTCTTTGCGTGGTTAAAATAACCACTCATGGCTCGTCGGAAGTTCCGATCAGCTACTTCCTACCTTTCTGAGTTGACAATTGCTATTCGCATTCTTATATCGACCATGTCTGGTATTTCTAGCCTGGTTAAACCGACCACTCAAGGCTCCGCTGTTTCCTAACTAGTTGCACCGACTACATTTTGCTCACACTAAGGAGCGTCCGGTAGTTCTAGCCTAGTCGCGCCGACAACATGGTGTTTACATGACTTAGCGTCAAATATTACAAATCGTTACGATATATAGTAAAAAATACGTCGCAAAATGGCCGTTGTTCGTATCTAGCGGGCCAATATAATTTATATCGGCCCGATTAGCCGGGCCGATATTTCATATCTGAAAAGAATCGGATCGCTCGGCTTCAACTGAACAAAATGGCGTCCACACTATATCTCAGCCAAATTTCTGTGCAATCCCTCTATGGCTTCCAAGCAATAACATTGCTGTTTGTAGTGACAACAAATTAAAATGTGTCGGCAATGTGATAATGTATAGTTGGTGATGTTTATGAGTATAAATTCAAATGCTTCTATTCTTGTCAGAATTTAAAGATATGGATGTCCATATTAATGGTTGTGTTCATGATCAAATAGAAAATATTTACCGGTAAATTGTTTTCTTAAGCTGAATCAAATCGGTAATGTGTTTCAGCCAAAATAACAGATTGAGCAAAACGACAAAGTGCGAACACCAAAACAAGTGCTCATTTTTATCGGGTATCATATGACTTCCCTTATACTGGATTGTTCACCTTAGATGTGTTTAGCATTTATATAGTTTTTTCTCCAGTAATTAAAAACGATTATTCTATGCAAAGTTATGAGGATGTTTTGCTTAAAAGACAGAATTATGCATTTAAAGAAAATTGTATTATGTTACAGGATGGACAACAGTTTACGCTCCTGATGAAGCAGTAATGCCACGGAAGAGATAAGCGTGTAACCAGCTAAGTTAATCTTTGTTGTCAACACTTTGGTAATGACAATCAATATGATCAGGTAATTAAAAAGCATTATACTTTATACTCATATTTAATTAAGAACATTGAATATGCTCTGTTCTCTGTTCCTATATGGAGGGTTTAGAGTAAATTCTAAACGAAACATGAATATTTTCATTTTGATAATATATAGAGGATATTTGTTCATGTCAGTGTAAGATCGTTTGTTATTTCACGAGTTATCATAGGAAATATATTTTCACGAGTGGCGCCACGAGTGAAAGTATTATTTTTCTATGATCACGAGTGAAATAACAAACGATCTTCCACTGACATGAACAAAATTTATGTTTCTTTTATGCCCATTTTTTACGAAAATAATTGACAGATGTTTCCCTATTGCTGAAAAGTTACCCTTTC
This sequence comes from Dreissena polymorpha, assembly GCF_020536995.1. Lineage (NCBI taxonomy): Eukaryota > Metazoa > Mollusca > Bivalvia > Myida > Dreissenidae > Dreissena > Dreissena polymorpha. The sequence continues at coordinate 56,369,747 of NC_068364.1, read as the reverse complement.
TCCCGTTGCGTGCCTCAATAAATTTCAATACACAAAATGACGTCATTATACCAGCCCAATTCTCCGGTTAAATTCTTTTACAATGTAAAAAACATAAAATAAAATGTTGGATTCGATAGAATATGTTTTTTTAATTCACTCGTGATCATAAAAAATATGTATAAATCTTAAAGTAAATCTTGATATAATAATCAAATATAGAAAAAAGTAGTTCCGAAAATGTGTTATTTTCACCGGTGAAAATAGCAATTTGTTTATTTTCACTGCTGTTATTTAACCGCAGAAATGTCATATTTTATCATTAGGTATAAAAGAAAAAGTGATTAATGAATTGTGTGTTGTCTTCACAAATATCTAGTTTGAATAGAAAAAATAACAATGAAGAAGAAGATTGCATATCATATTGATTGTAATTGCAATACATTGTGGACAAGTAGACGGTCTCCATTGTGTGATGTATTTTTGTGTTTGTGAAAGGTTGCCTTTATATATTCAGTAATTTATATATTTTTGTATTATTGCAGATCTTCAAATATGAATTCTGCCAATCCTGATCCAGCCTCAGCTTACCAAGTTTACATCCTACTGTCAGTTTGGACATATTTTGGATGATAATTTGGGCAATATATTGTGTTCATAATGTGTTGTGATTGACTCTTTTAGAACAGCAGGTGTTTTAATCCAGACTTAATATGTAATTGTTTTATCAAGAAATAACACAAATACATTTTAATGATATGCTGCATGAATTGTGGTACATATAACCAACTATGGGTACCTTGAAAGTTTTGTAATCACTTTGTCATCCATAAGTAAACATAGTAAGCATGTTAAAATATGTTAATCATATTATAAAATAATGTACCATTTATACATTTTTAGCTCGACTATTATATATTAAATGTATATAGTGGAGCTACCCTACTCACCCTGGCGTCGGTGTGAACGTGATGTCTTACGTTATACTGTCAAGCACTCTGACAGCTCTTGTTGGCTATTTTGCACACTAATAAAACAGATGTGTCAGAAACAGTATTACATATTTTTTAATATGTTGACGCTGTTCTTAATCTGTCCAGAACTTATTTTGTGGATTTTGCTGTTACTGTTTGTCCTAAATTCTTAAAAATGGTAATACATATGAAAAAGAATATTTTTGTTTCCATGGCAACTATGAGTATTTAATGATTTATAATACTTCAATTAATTCTGTACTTTGTAATAAATTATGTTCATTGACATACGCAAACAATAGAGTTATTATCAAAAAAGAAGTGAAACTCCAGCTGCTGGAGCAGTATTGCATTCTTATTATATACAATATTGTGGTCCTTTATTTTTAGGCAAGTAACCAACACAAATTGATCAGCATAACATGGAATGTTACTCATGGAATTGAAACGTCATTCCATACAAAACAGCGTTATTCGGCGCTTGTGACATGATACACAAAAATGGCATAACTTCGTCATTTTCAGGTATTGGATGGTTACATTTAGCATTTTTATTATTATGATGTAACACTTTCATAATATATGCTTAACTGAAAAGGTCATTTTGACCAGATGGGTCGAAATCCCGTTACCAGCCACATTTATATTGATCCGTTAGATACGAATAACGACCCGCTCTCGACGTCATTTTGTTTTAATTTATAGTAACGAAATGGTAATACAGAACATTTCCGCCATCCGTTACTTCTTTCGTGTTTGAACCGACCACGCATGACTTACGTAGATTGTGGCGACCTTAAGTGGCTTGTACATAGTCCCTTTCCGATATTTCTTACCTGATTGAGCCGACCACTAGTGGCTCGCACGAAACCCCCGTCAGGTATTTATTGCCCTTGAAAGGTCACGGTTAGTGTGCAGTTTGGGGCGGCCTTGACGGCGAAACCCGACGCTAAAAAAGTAAAAGGGTTGGGCATATAAATGCCTTGATAACGAGATAGTGCAAATGCTATTGATACAATAGAACATGTTTTTAAAGCGATGTATTTAATGATGCCCATTTAATCCTATATTTCGCGAAATAAACACAAAGAGTTTTTATAGCGTAGTATAAATAATATAATAATGTGTTTGAATTTTATAATGTATTAAGAATTAATGACAAACTCTAAAGCGTTGATGCACCTTCTATTATGACTGCTGATTTGATGCATTTAAATCTACTAACAAGATAAGTATTGATGCAAAGCATCAAAGGGCGTCGGGAATTTCAGTGTAAAAGGCACTCAATGAAGTAACATGGAACGATTTTTTTCTACTGAAAATATTAATATATTGGCCGATTATTTAAAACAAAATAGAAAAAGATACTGGTATAACCATTATCTATAATTTTGCGTTATAACCCCCTAATAACCATTATTTATGGTGTTGTGTTATAATTCCCAAATAACCATTATCTATGATTTTGTGTAACCCCCACATATTTCATAGTTCATTTCATTTACATTGGTTTCCCTTTTTTACTGGCATCCGTGTGCAGTTTTCATTAATGGAACAGAACTGTGTAGGTTTTAACAAATCCGCGTCATCTTGTAAGCGTAATTTCATATTTTTCTCAACTTCAAGGGGAGATGATTCTGAACTTATTCTTACGTTGCTCATTTACGATAGGGGTTGAGTACTCATTGATATGAAAACACTGTAAAAGTTTGAAAAAAAAATGAATGAAAACTGTAAATTGCATAAAGAAGCTGCATTTCACAATACTTTGAAATTCAGTAAAAGATCATAATAGATTTTTTGCTCCGATATTCATCATTTTCAATGAGGTTCGAGTAATACTGATATAAAAACACTTAACAAGTTTGGAAAGATTCAGACGAAAGTTGTGAAATCTTTTAAACAAGTGGAAATTGTTTATTTTGTCAAATTTAATTTAATAGAAAAAAATCTGGACTTATTGTCCCGATGTTTCTCATTTTTAATGGTGTTAAAATGCTCATTGATATAAATCCACTGTAAGTTTGGAAAGAATCTGATGAAAAATGTTGACATAATTACCTAACAAAGCAGTTTTTCGCTTTTGTTTTTTAATTCAAAGAGACATATTTCTGAACTTATGGTCCGATATCGCTCATATAGAGTTTGGGTTGGGTCCTCATTAATAAAAAAACCTGTGCAAGTTTGGGAACAATCGGATGAAAAATTTGGACTTTGAACAACGATTTCAAAATTTCTCAAAATATAAGGAAGATGACTATGGACGTAATGGTCGGATAATGCTAAAGGGCCCATACCACCTGTATAGTAATACGTGTCGCGCTTCGCGCTCTATATGTGGTTCTTAAAAAAAAAACTCCGAGGAGTGCTTGACTCTAGGGAAACGTGTTGCTGGGACACAGCTCCTCCTTGAAAAGCGGCTGCTTCCTTTATCGCAACTCATTGTTACAATCAATAATACGTGTCGCGCTTCGCGCTCTATTTGTGGTAGGGATAGTACTTAGGGCCTATGCTAGACAACCATAAAAATACATGGATCATAGATGCGTTGTTTGCATTTATTTGTTAATATAAAAACACGTGTATTTTTTATAAGATATTTAAGTGATGTAAGAAATTTTAATTAACGTTGTCACCACGCGGCATCCATTAATTTTAATAAAAATGTCCAATTGTAGTAAAATGGATTTTAAAATGTCTACATAAAATAAAGCTTTATTATATTTATTAACCTGACTGAACAAAATTGTCAGCCGCCGAACTGTTCCGTTCGTGCCGGAACCCGGGGGCCTTTAGATGATTATTGCGTAAACAACTTCAGTCTAACGCTCTCCCAACTGAGCTTTTCCGGCTGACATCATTTATGTACTGCTATTTGGTGAAGTTGTGTATAGCGATCTGTAGTTTATACATGCTAATTGATAATTTATTATTTTACTTAATCAGAAAATATCATTTAAAAAATCCGAAAAAAATATATATTTGTATAAAAACGTACCGCTAAAAACAACGCAGAGAAAAATTCCCAATGATCCAAACATCTTGGCTGTTTTCTTTGTTATGCGTGCAATCCAGCACCGCATCGTTATTTATTGTCTTTGTACTTACATATATTGAGTGTGAGTACTTGAGATTGCTATATTACACAAAGAGGCATTTTCCGGTCTTGGAAACTAAAAAGAAAAGACCCTCGTTTCCTATTTAGAGTTGACACTTTCCGTCTGACTGTGTTAAATTTTTTTGTTTGAAGGAAGTCTCTACTAAACGAAAATCCAGTTAAAGGGACCTTTTCACGTTTGGGTAAATTGAAAAAATTGAAAAAAGTTGTTTCAGATTCGCAAATGTTCGTTATAGTTATGATATTTGTGAGGAAACAGTTATATTGAACATTTACCATGCTCTAAAATAGTCATTATATGAATCTTTGACGATTAAAAAACCCGAAAATTATAAAGCGTTGCAACGCGAAACGAATCAATAATTTGGAGAGTTCTGTTGTTGTCGATATATTTTGTAAAACTACGAGGATTGGTTATATGATGTATAAAATACGCCTGATTTTGTATTCGGAAGGATAGCTGAGTGGTCTAGTTGGGAGACTTTTTACTCCAGGACTCCAGGGGTCCGTGGTTCGAGCCCTCCTGAGGGTTACCTTTTTTTTCTTTTTTTTAATTTTATTCTTGATATTTTACTGGAGCTTTTTATATCCAATGTTAACATTTATCAATATAAAGCATTTAATGACAAACTTCAAAACATGCCAAAATCGTCTTGACACGTTCAGTGTACAGCTATAATTTCCATTTGAAGATGCTTTTTTTGAAAAGCGAACCTCCGCCATGTTTATTTAAGTGCGTATGTGTTATAATGCCTGTCAATGATGATTTTGAAAAATTAGGAAACGTATAGATATAACTGAAAGAAAATGTTGAATAAATCTAGAACGGGAATACTTACTTGTCACAACAAATATGTGTGCGGACTCTAACAATTTGAATAAATGCATCATTCAGTAACCCAAAAGGAATGTTAGGCCAATCTATACATAAAAGCATTTGCGATTAAGGCTCTCTTTACAGTCGATTATCGGTATAAGTATGGCATTCAAAAATTGTAAATTATACACTTTTTTTAAATCAAAGAAAATTGAACGTGGTTTCACAGGGCGCTTGTGATACATAAAACACGATTCGTGGGTAGGATTGTTCATAAATATATCAGATGATTGGATTCATAGTGAGTCAATTGCGCTTGATTGAGATACGTGGAAAAGCCCTTTGTCGAGGACTTAACACTTGTTTCCTGGACATGGTGTGAACTGTTTGTCTAATGTTCGAGTATCTCTTGACCATCTGTCATCTTTTAATGTTGCGAATCCCGCTGGTTTGATAACATATCATTTTTTAAATGAAGCCGACGGTGTTAAGCAGATAATAGAACAAGCCACTCATTTCACCCTCATGATATATATATAGCAATTTCCTTATTGAATGAGCAAACATACATTTAGTTTTCGGTCAAAACGGTCTCTTTAGACAAACTTTGAGTCTCGTCGTACGAAAATGGGTCTTATAACATATTTGACAAGAAGATTAACTGTCAGCTGTAAAGTCAACCAAGGTTTCATGGTGTCTCGACATGCACAGGCTGGTCTGCAGCTTCATCATTTGTATATGGCATAAAACCTAGTTTCGTTTGATGTGGCCCATTTATATTCAATTAAATAAATTATAAATATGATAAACATTAATTTCCATTATTGTCTTAAAGTGTATGTTAACGATATTGATGTTATTAACAAATTTCTCGCACTCGTAAACAAAACATTTGTGTGACTTAGAAAAGTTAAATAAATTATAAATGAAAAGAAATGAACAACTATTATTATCAAAACCACCAAATAACGACCAATGTTTTTATCGCGCTTCGACGCCACCGTAGCGTTTGATCTCTTTGTTTGAGAAACGACATGTCTTTTATGATGCACGAAAAGATACGCACAAAATATTGTGGAATTTCCAAGACTAAATACGAAGCGTATTTTAGATTTAATAAGACGTGTATATTCATGATTTTCATCTACTCATTCTTCCGAACATTAATTCTTGTTTACTATTCATATCTTATAACGTGTTTTATTAGTTAAATATGATCTCGTATAACCGATTTACTTTTGATTTGTAAATATTCTGCAGTGTATTCTTGTTTAACTGTGCCATTAGAACATTTAAAGTAAATTGAAACAATTTGCCAATCAATTGGTAATTCTTAAGTGAAACCATATATTAACTACTGAAAGTTAATCTGTATTGCCAAATAGATATCAATTACGATGTTTCTTCTCTCTTGATCCCTTTTCCAACTTTCGGAAAAGTGTTGATTCAATACTTTAAATATTGCGAACGCGCATTGTATTCTCGCGTTCTTTAAACAATGAGAAACAACGAATGGCCTAACGGAACACCATACAGACGATATCTGAGTCAACTACGCAGAAAACAACCTCAAAAATCTGCATCTAATCTCCTTAAAATGTATTCACTCCCACATTTCTTCGTAAGCCTATACAAACCGGATTCGGGTTCAGTTCTTATAATAAGCATAAAACCTACGTATATTATTGCTCAAATCCTGAACATGAGATCATCATATCCGGACATAGTTGACTTATCCTTAATTACAAAACATTTACTGTTGAGTCAGTGTCACTTTATATGCAAATGTATGTGGACAGTGCTCTGTGAAAAAGAGGTTTAATGCATGTGCGTAAAGTGTCGTCCCAGATTAGCCTGTGCAGACCGCACACGCTTTTCAGGGACGACACTTTCAGCTGTTATTGTATTTTTGGTTTAAAGATAGTCCATTCGTAGAAAAATCTAGTTTAGGCGGAAAGTGTCGTCCCTGATAGGCCTGTGCGGAATGCACAGGTTAATCTGGGACGACACTTTACGCACATGCATTTACCCCCCTTTTAAAAGAGCACGGCGGTAAACAAAGAACGCTGGTGTGTTTTATACATTGAAAAACTTAAAAGCAGATGCATTAAGCTAACTGTTTCAAATTAATTTTGTGGAAGTGCTAAACGGTAACGTGATTGTAAAAAAAGAGAGAATTTCTATATTTAATTGTTATGTGCTGCATGAGAGAGCAAACTCACAACACTTTGTCAGTGTGTGTGAACGTGCATAGTAAAACATAGCTTATGATCTGAAAACAGTACAAAACGGCGCCATGGTATATAGCCTTTTATTGTAAAGTCACGGTTTACCCGTATTCAAAACGAACACCCGCGAAACAAATCATGTTTTAGTGACATAAATTTTTATCGTTAAAACTACCGACCATTATCAAACATTATTGCATCATTTTGTTGTGTGAATGAGATGTAAACATGTGCATGTATGTATGTAACATATTGATGACAATCTCTATCATAACGGCATATGATCAAAGAATTAATACATGTATATCTAAATGGTTGTTGGAAGCTCTACACAGCTGCTAAGTGGTAGTGAACATAAACACGTTTTAACTCATCCTCAAGACTTCAATGTCGAAATAACACTTGCGAATGATACGCGCCGTGCAATGTCATCATTTTGTTGTTTAAATGACGTTGTTTTATGTTTTTCGTGTTTTTGAAACTTTTTTAGTATCGTTCACATTTTTGGTTCACATATCACATACATGTAATTAGGTTATTGTTGATAAACTTGTTTGCTTGGCAGTGCGAACAATATGACATCTCGTAAAGACTAATATCGGGTTATAAACTTATATTTATGCAACACCAAGCTAGATCTTTGCATGTCATATTAAAAAACCAGTTACCTATATCGAAAGATAATATACATTGTAATATAAATTTACCATAATTTTCTGTTTATATTTCGACTCACTTGACATCATTTTTTTTTGAGTGGAATCGATAGCATACCGTGGCCGCTTGAAGACCGCGGTGTGCTCGATTCCATTACAACATTAAAAGCGGTCTCTGTATATCTCCAATACTATATCTATTTTCTTCACAGAACACAACCTTAAATGTGTCAGCATCATCCATGCACATTCTTTAAATGAAATCGAGTTTAAATAAAATGTTTAAACTTATTGTTGACGTTTCAAAATGTGAAATCCATGCATGCTTGTACACAAATCTTAACTCTGGGGTCCCCAGAACATTCTTATCCTCTAACAAACTTGCATATACATTATATATATACATTTAAAAGAATATAGACAAATCATATAGCTTTGGAAAGCTTTCTACAGATGTATGTCTCTTGCAATACCTTTAGAAGTTAGTATACCGTGATTCCGTTACTTAATCACTTCTTTGCAACAATTGATATCATCAAGCAATAAAACGATTATCTACAAGTAGTAAAATTTTAAAGTTTAAAATAGTTCTTATAAAATAGTTCAAGGCGGTGACCCCAGCTTTATTCTTATATGTGTTTATGTTGTTTTGTATTGTGCTGTTTTGTACTGTTTTGGCAATTGATCACTTGCCTTAAATGAAGGACCAACTAATTGTATATAATGAGAATGCAATACTGCTCCAGCAGCTGGAGTTTCACTTCTTTATATTAAATTACAATCTATGTTGTTGTTTTTTAGAACCTTTCGCAGGTGAGTTACCGTCATCAATATATATCGAACGCTGTAGTTGTAGTATCACATATCATTGTAGTTTCGGTATGTAAAACACGGGCGTTTACGGAATTAAACGCCCTACCTTAATGTACGGTTCGATAGTATATAAAACATTCTGTTACACCCTCACGTGTATTGCAGTGGATTCATTCGTTAATTTTAAGTTCCGATATAAGTTGATTTCATTTGATTTCTTTTGTCGCTTAGAAAATGTACTGGATTAAAACGATATCATTAGTTATTTTGTCTGGTTTTGTTGCAGGTAAGTTTCATTATGAATACTCAAACTCGTTTTTTAATTAAATAAATGGAAATACACTTTTACCAACCATTATTCGTTATTGTTATGTAACTATAATATAAACAAATAGTTTTTCATAGACTGACACAGAAAAATAAATATTGCTATTATATGTTTCATCGTTTAAAATATTAATGGAATACTAGTAGGTTTCCAGTGAAAAGGGACGTATCCTATGATAAAAGCTTACGCTTCTGAGCGGCGTATAGCTGTACAGTCGTCTATTAATCACATGTTCAAATAAGTTTTCAGTTATTAATTGATATTTTTCTTTAGGTATTTCAAATCGACAGTCTATATTTATTTATATTAACGTCACGATAATGTTTTGTATTTTTCTTTAGTTAGTAGTTCCAGAATAGTTTATAAGATATTTTTTGTTTCATCCTGGAAATGCCTGCGGCAACCTACAGGCTAATCTTTGGCGACTATTTCAGCGTTTAAGGAAATTTATTAACGAAAATCTATTCTAGGTGAAGAGTATCGTCCCAGATTATGCTAATCTTTGGCGAAAAATACGCACATGCAATAAGCCCAGTTTTTCAAGAGAATGGACAACTTCGGCATCCAAATTTATGAAGTTTTCAACAATTAGACCGTTTTTGATGTTCGGTCATAAACGTGGGAAAACATATTCGGAACATTCTCGAACCCTCTCGGAAAGCCGTTTTCTACAATTCCTTACGTTTTATACACCACGTGTTCCTGGAGTATCTGATTTCCGACGAAGAAAAACAGTGAACGAGTTGTATCTCATGTATCGGGCAATACCTGAAAATATAAGAATAATGTATGCTGGTACCACTTACATTATTATCTTTAGTGAAAACATTATAACAATCTACTACAATATATTGGCATACAATAAGAAGGGCCAGTTACTATCACATCATTCCAATAGTAAAACTAGTAAATTAGCATGCGATAAAAAGGGCCTACTTTCCTCCTGCAAGTGACTCCAAAGTGATCCAATCTTCCCAACGCAATTTATTGCGGACAAATTACACAAACAAATCGGAAACTTACCGACACAAAATTAGAAACCAGCGAATTCACGTGTCGACGAGATAGTCATTTTTTTAAAAACAACGAAATATCATGACGAAGGAAATAAGCGGTATCATAGTATTTGATTTGTTTTTTGTTTGTTCCTACCATATCGTGAGTGAATATATTAGGTTACAAATCATCTGAACTCATGACTAGTTCGTATACATGCTCCATATCGGTTTGATTAGATAACCCCTGTCTGCGGTATTCAACTAATTTTTATTGAGTCACAAGGTTAACTACCTTGACTAAGACGGTCTCGCATCCGCTCATGATTTGCTTACCAACTTCTTTAAACAATTTATTTGAGACAGCACTCTTCCACTAAACATCTTCGTGTACCTTTCTGCAGTCACATCTTGCAGGTCCTGTGGTGGGTGTCATTTGGTAAATACGTCAATATAGCGTCAATGATGTCGGTTCGGAAGAATCATTAAAGGGGCCGTTTAACAGATTTCATGGTTTGGTAAATTGACAAAATTAAAAAAAGTTGTTTCAGATTCGCAAATTTTCGTTTTAGTTATGATAGTTTTGAGGAAATAGTAACAGTGACCATTTACCATGCTCTTAAATATCCATTATATGCATCTTTCGACGATTTGAAAACCTGAAAATTATAAAGCGTTGTGCGACGCGAAAGATTGAATAATTTGGAAAGTTCTGTTGTTGTCCTTATATTTTGGGAAACTACGAGTATTGCTTATATAGGTAAAAAATACATCCGCTCTAAGCATGAGAATATATGGTCGAGTGGTCTAGGCGGGAGACTTTTTACCCCAGGACTCCAGGTGTCAGTGGTTCGAGCCCTGTTGAAGGTTACTTTTTTCCTTTTTTTAAATTGTATTCTTGTTTTTTTACAGGAGATTTTTAGGTCAAATGTTTAAATTTATCAATATAAAGCATTTAATGACAAGCTTCAATACATGCCAAAATCTGTTAAACGGCCCTTTAAAGGAACCACATTCACGAATTTTTAGTTACTAACGTGACTTTTGCGTAACCGGAAGTTTTAATAACATATTCTGTCTGAATAAACATTATTTTAGAATGTGTTTAATAAAATATGGAGTAAAACATGAAGCACACACTGACGATCCCAACATGTTCATTTAAAATAAGTACTAATTTTCGTGTTTTACGCTTGAAAACATACGTCCTGCTCTTACCAAAAAACATCAACACCAAATGGACGCCATATTGTCAGTCAGTTTCAAATAACCTTACTTATACTACGAAATAAAAAGCTTAAAATTGAAAAATTAAAATGATCAAAGTTTATACTACCTCACCCTTATTCAAAACCCCTCTTGACCGAAAATCATCGGAAAATCGGAAACGCCCCCCCCCCCCCTGGGAAAATGCATATAACGACAAGGAATATGTAACATAGTTAAATAAGTTTTTATCTGTTTTAGCGAGAGAAATACGTTGGTCGAAAAACGACTATGTTGATGGGCTGAATGACTCTCGTGATGTGTATAGTTAGTGACGCTATTGGTGACGTATATACTTTGACGCTGACGAAAGATGGCGATGCAATAGCTGATTTTTCTGACGTCATTGCAGTAAGCGGAAGACATATACATGTAAAAGTGTTTCTTTTACTTTTATTTTGCTGTGTTGTTTTTTCATTAAAATATGCATTCATTCGTTTTCAATAAGATTTTATATTAAAATATTAACAACTGTTTGTTGTTTTACATTATCACTGATTTCTTATTGAATTATCGGTGTATACCATTTATACCGTGCGAGTAACCGACTTCTACCGGATAAAACGGCACTATAACGCATTTGTACCGGACAAAACGTTCTCCCAAAGTGAGAGAAACGGAAAAGTACCGAACACCAGCGTACAAAAAACGATATCCTCAGTATCATGTGGAAAAGAATCAGGTTCTGGCAGGTCAAGGTCTCCGTTCTCAGCTGCTGCCTTCAGGTCAGACTCGTTCCACAACTGTGCATCGGATGCAGCACCACGGCCTCCAATGTCAGCCCAGACGAACTTGTAGTCAGAATCCACCAGAGCTAGCAGGGCAAAGGAGAAGTACTTCTTGTAGTTAAAAATATACTACTTGATAAACAGTGCTTTATTGTGTGCATATAAAGATATGCGCCAAAGACAGTACTAATGGTAATATACAATTTAGGTTAGTGTTATAGTGCGCGCACTTATTTATTTGCCTTTTATCCTATACCAATAACTAAACACAATACAATTAATTTAAAATAATGATAGAAGTAGACATTAAAATATATAAATGTATTAAAATAACTAACAGGACCCTTTAAAATTAATTTTAACACTACAGGGAATAAAGCGGTACTTACGTCTGGCACTAGAAGAGAAATAGTATTGTGGGGTACCCTCCAGCCGAATCGCGTATCACGGTACTTTGAACCAGACACAAGATGCCGCAGCGCAATTGCTAGCTTCATCCCTGGTTCAATTGGAAGTCTGTAGTTGTTGCGCTGTTTCGTTATCATTGAGCCCACTCGTGCGAGAATCTCATCAAACATCTCGGGATGCATTCTCATGAAGTTGATGAATGCGCGTTGGTCCTCTCGTCGTAGTTCGACCATAAGTTGGTCACACAGACCGAACTGACGCCTCCGCTCCGGGCCCAGCCAAGCCCTGATCCACCATCTGCGCTGCCTCCGTCTCCTTGCTCTCCTTTGCTCGACCGACAGGCTAATTACGGTCAACAGTTTTGTTCCGCCAAACTTCTCGAACTTTTGTATACGTTAGCTGTACGTTATTATCTGTTGAACATGCGTAAGGTGTCCGGAACGGTGCGGTTTATCTGTTGCAAGTCTGGTATTAATCCGGTAGTTGTCCGGTGGTGGACCAGGACAACCGGACATAAACGGAAATAAACGGACATAAACCGGATACGTACAGATGGTGTAACGCACGAGTTCCGAACAAACCGTAAACAAACGTATGAAGACCGCACGTCAAACGGAGGTCTCTGTCCGTTTTATCCGGTGGAAAATGTTGAACATGCTCAAAACTTCCCAACGGACGGAACGGATGTCACCGGACATCGCCGAACATGGAGCGGATTCAACGGATATGAAACGGGCATTAAACGGATTAGAACGGACACGAACGGATAAAATAATTCTATGTCCATTTCTCGTCCGTTACCTCGGTGTGACCGGGCCTTTAAAGAACCGGATCCGTAGTCATCAACGACTTCTTAGACTAAAGTCTTAATCTAAATCAGTTATGTTCAAAAGTAATGAACGAATATTATATGGCATGATAGTTAACACCTCTAACAGACCAATCCTTCGTTTAGAACAATAATTTATGACGTAAGCAAAAGTTGTAGCCTGTATACATTCAAACGCCGACCGAATATTTATTGGATATAAGTCTGATATTTAATTTTTAAGTCTAAGAATCAGATGGTGAAAACTTGCCTTGATGCCATCATTATAACAAATTAAGGGAAAGAAGTAACGAGGGGCTATTTAACGTCAATACAAGTTGTCGGATGTTTTAACCAATCAAAATATGGCATTTGATATTTGTTTCATATAGTCATCTGTATTGTTAGACCTATGGATGCCAAACTATTTTATATGATATCGTGGATTATACAGCCAAAATGCGGATATTACGGGGAAAAACACAAGATGATGATATAATTTCCCATTTTCCATCAAGAGTGCGTTAAGACTTACGGACCCGGTCATATGCCTGTGCGGATTATTCTTACAACTTCCGGCATTGACGTGAGCGTAGAACAGAGACGATGAATCGAAATTCGATTGTTTTTTCCTTCAGGTGTATTGTGTAGCCTATTGCTCCGGATCTGGAGCATATATAATATATAGATATATAATATGAAGCCGGCGCTTACATTCGAAAAAGATGGCCGCCCTGAAATCCCAGATATTAGGGAGGTACGTATCACACTAATATTAGGGCAACTGTATCCCGACATTACCATACGTACGCATTTAGTATATAAGGATAATGGTAGTTATTAGCGCCCATTTTTTATCCGCTATATATTTATACTCGATATTGCAAAAAATGTCTAAACCATAGGCTCGGTTCATGTTTTTTTTAACATCGCTTACTTTGTTTCTAAAAGCTCCCAATTATGTATTGGCAAGTATTTTAATAGCAGGATTTGATGGAACCGATTAATATAATTGACGTTGACTCTTATATCGGCATGATTTAGCGCAAATGTAAACTGCCCTTATTCCTTTGACATCCGTAGCTCGTTCTAAATGTTAATTATAAATGTCATGGATTATTGAATCTAATTGTTAAAGGCACCTTATATGTTCATTTGTTGACCGCAAATAATCTACAAAAAAACAATCGACAAATACTAAATGCTCTAAGATAGTGGATTGTATAGGTTGAGATTCGGCTTTGGCTATTTCATAATTGTGTGTTCATATTGTTATTTCATAAAATCAGCAATTTGAACGTTTAGTTTATATTTACATAATGTTTTGTTCGTGTTCACATAGACAATCGTGCATCATAAGGATAACCGTGAAAATACCGTGAGTACTTTAAGCAATGAGATATATAATTAATGTGAATGGTTTGATATGTTACTTTAAATGTTATTACATATGTACACTACAGTGAAACAATAAAACAATATTACATATGTACTTAAGATTAAAAAAAAAATGGTTATGATTCATGTTATTGATGTTATGAAATAGTCAACATAAGTTAGATTGAAAAAAAAAACAATATTCAGGGATATTGCAGTAATTTGCTTTCAGAAAATGTCTGAATCTGCCGGTGGATATTGGTTTACCAGCCGTCCATCGATTGACTACACAACAAAAGTGTTTATATATAAACACTTTTCGATTTTTTTTAATGATTTTTCTAGGGTTCACTTTGAAAGCTCGACATTGGAACCAAAATCAGTGTTGCAAGTGCTCAACATGCAGGCATCCTAGGCCTAATTGATCCACAGTCGCCAATTTGTATTCTATGTTTAATTGGATTGAGTTGTTCAAGCTTTGTTGCCCTGCTTTTTAGCCCAACTGTAACTAACTTTTGAAATTGAGTTTCCTGGCTTAAATCTACTGGCCCCAGGCTAACAGGCAACCACTAAACCTGTAAGTTATTCATGATATAAGAAATGACAGTGTATTGAACTCATTCAATTTGCAAGTCTGAAGACATTAAATGGACCTTTTCACGTTTTGGTAAATTGACAAAATTAACGATTTAATAATTTGGAGAGATCTGCTGTTGTCGTTTTATTTTTTTCATACTACGATGATCGCTCATACATATAAATTATAAAATACATCTCTCATTGTATGAGTAATAATGGCCGACTGATGTAAACGATAGACTTATTCCAGGGGTCAGTGGTTCGAGCCCAGTTGAGGGTGACTTTTTTTTTCTTTTTTTTTAAATGGAGCTTTTAAGATCCAATTTTTAAATTTATCAATATTAAGCATTTGATGACACACTGTGAAAATGTCCCTTTTAGATGTTTACTAAAAAATGACACAAGGTAAAAATTTAGAACTCATTGGTTGTTTATTTGATTTAAAAGTGATATTGTTTATTTGCTTTGTCAGCGAGGTTATTTTGAAGTTATTATCACGTTTATCCTTGTGTTCAATCATTAATAAAAAGATAATTTAAGTTTCATTTTGGAAAAACAGGGCTTAATGCAAATGCATTAATTGTCATCCCAGTACCAGGGACTCTCTTTAAAAGAAAAACACCATAAAATCAAAAAGTGTCGTCCTTCATTAGCTTGTGCGCATTGCACAGGCTAATCAGTGTGCACAGGCTAATCATTTTTGACATGCATTAAGCCCCGTTTTCTCTGAAAGCAGCCAATATGTATATGATTTCAATGATAAACTGGCCCATGTCATCGCACAAGCTGTTAAACACTTTTGATTACATACACGATCTGCTATCTGCAGTGTACCAGTGAAGTATAAACAGGCAGATGCGGTGGTTATCGTTCCTTGCGTAGCTAACAGCAGACTGACTTGCAAAACTCCATCTAAATTAGTTGCTCGCTAACGCGACCAACTAAAAAGAGCTCTGTAACCTGTAAGCGTGCATGTTATGAAATATTAGTAATCACTCCAACTTGCTCTACGTGACAATAATTATTGAAAATGTATTAAATTTGGTAAGTGTAAAAACAAAACAATAAACATCAGTCTTAAATAGTATATTAGAACAACGACAACAACAAATTTATTAGCTCTGAAGCATTCAATTGCTTTTTAGTCAAATGCAAAAACTAAATACACATGTGTAATGACATGGATGATAATAGTTATGACAATAATGTAAGTGAAGGTGGTTTACAGAGATTTTACTGATAAATCACATAAGATATGTCCCTTTAACATTCATAATGACTTTTGTCAATAAAATACAGAGACAAATAATACACCGTACTATATAAATAACATCGCTTTAATATTGATACTGACTGCTGTTAATAAAATAATGAAACAAATAATCTGTGCTACATAAGTAGTGTCACTTTAACATGGATATTAATCATTTGTCATCAAATAATGGGAGGAACACGTCGAAAAACTATTGACTAGTTAAATTTATTATTTGTTTCTATACATATAATGTGAATTGTTTACGGAACAATTTAGGAACAAATTGATTCATTAAATTCATTCATATAAGATTTAAACAAAACGAGCGATACTTTGCATAATATCAACACCCTTATATTAAACATCAAACTTATATATAAAAATGACAACAACAAAATTTATTTCAGCAATAAAGATAACAACAAAGCTTCTTGTCTACAATAGTGAATAAACAAATGAATTGAACATATTGTTATGATCGTTTAACGTTTATTATCACTATACGCATAGTATATTAGTGGGAGAACATGTTTGCGAACGAACATGGTACAATTTTACATATTTATCAAAGTTAGAAATAACTTATGTTAAGTAAAACACACTGAACAGAAAAAAATGACTTGGCCGACCAACATATATGCCTTTGTACTTTTGGAGATGTTAGTAGAAGCAAGCAATTATTTGACGTAAGAGTATATTTTCGTTTAAAAGTAAAAATCTGCATGTGTGTGTACGATTAAGCAAACAATATCAAAACATTTGTATTAACCTGTCCTGTATAACATATGGAAAGGATTATGAGCGATCCTCAATATAACATGCACAATCCTTACAGTATTGTGAAACAAACTACAGTGTATTTATTAAGAATAATAAACATATCAAATAAAATTTTGAAATATATTCATGATCGAAGCCTGTATATAAATGAAAGAAACAAATAAAGCTTTGTTTTAGTTATTGTTTCCTGCCGTTCATTATTTAGAGCTCTAGCAATTGTTATTTTAGCTTCTACACCAATTAAGTTATAGCAATTTCAATTTAAATGCTGTTCTTTGGTCCGATTTATTAACAGTCGAATCCAAAAGAGCATCACATAATATAGACCAGTCAGGCTCAATATGGCTGCCATTTGAATCTGAAATCCATGACGCATGCGCGTACCTGCTAAACAACTTCCAGAGAACTTAACCCATCTCGTCCGGCTCAACCTTTTTTAAAAACAGCAGTACTATTGATTTATTTTGATCGTAAGTTTCCTGCACTTCTTTCCTGCATTCCTTTTGGCAGAAGTGCTTAGACACCGCTAGAATAATAACTGCCGAGTCTTCAATACACCGTATTATCTACTCACCAAGCGCACATCCGTTGTAACATACATTCAACACTTTAAGATTCGCCAACTTTCCAATGTCGAAATCTAGCGAAGATATATTATTGTGAGATAGATCAAGTACTTCTAATTTTGAATTTGTTACCAACATATTGAATGCGATTCGAGTAATACCGTTTTTTCTCAATTTCGACACTTTGAGAATAGTATTTTCCTTTTTTAGCAGTTCAAACTGATCTTCGTAATGTTCTTGCATCTTGTGATGGTGGTTACTAGATAAATCTAAATATTTAAGATTTATTGAGGGCGATATAAACTGAGGGGATATGAATTCGAGAAAGTTTTCAGATACACTTATCTATTCTTAACCATTTTTAGCCGTTTAAACGTTTTTTTTAGCTCCACTGGCCAAAGGCCAGCGGGGCTTATGTCATGGTCCTGTATCCGTCGTGTGTGCGTGCGTGCGTGCGTGCGTCCGTGCGTGCGTGCGTTAACTTTTTCTTAAAACATCTTCTTCTCCTAAACTACTGGTCCGATTCTGATGAAATTTCTCAGGAATGTTCCTGTGGTGAACCTCTTTCAAATTTGTTCAAATGATGCCCCTGGGGTCAAATTTGACTTTGCCCCTGGGGGTCAAAAAATTGAAAATTTGCTTAATAAGGCATATTTTGTGCAAACTTTATAAATCTTCTTGTCAAGAACTATTGGGCCTCTACCAAGTTTGTTCAAATTATGCCCCTGGGGTCAAATTTGACCCTGCCCCGGGGGGTCAAAAAATTGAAAATTTGCTTATATAAGGCCTATTTTGTGCAAACTTTATAAATCTTCTTGTCCATAACCATTGGGCCTAGGTCTACCAAATTTTCTATGTAGTGACATCTTATAGTCCTCTACCAAGTTTGTTCAAATTATGCCTCTGGGGTCAAATTTGACCCTGCGCCGGGGGGGGGGGGTAAAAAATAGAAAATTTGCTTATATAGGGCCTACTTTGTGCAAATTTTAAAAATCTTTCTACCAAGTTTGTTAAAATTATGCCCCTGGGGTCACATTTGACCCTGACCGGGGGGTCAAAAAATTGAACATTTGCTTATATAAGGCCTATTTTGTGAAAACTTTAAAAATCTTCTTGTCCATAACCATTGGGCTAAGGGCTACCAAATTTGGTATGTAGTGACATCTTATTGTCTTCTACCAAGTTTGTTCAAATTAAGCCCCTGGGATCAAATTTGACCCTACCCCGGGGGGGTCAAAAAATTGAAAATTTGCTTATATAAGGCCTATTTTGTGAAAACTTTAAAAATCTTCTTGTCGATAACCATTGGGCCTAGGGCTACCAAATTTTGTATGTAGTGACATCTAATAGTCTTCTACCAAGTTTGTTCAAATTATGCCCCTGGGGTCAAATTTGATCCCGCCCCGGGGGGTCAAAAAATCGAAAATTTGCTTATATAAGTCCTATTTTGTGCAAACTTTAAAAATCTTCTAGTCCATAACCGTATGGCATAGGGCTACCAAATTTGGTATGTATTGACATCTTATAGTCCTCACCAAGTTTGTTCAAATTAAGCCCCTGGGATCAAATTTGACCGTTCCCCAGGGGTCACAAAATTGAACATATGCTTATATTGGGCCCATTTTGTGCAAACTATAAAAATCTTCTTGTCCATAACCATTGGGCCTATTTCTATCAAATTTGGTAGGTAGTGACATCTAATAGTTCTCTACTGAGTTTTTTTCAAATTATGCCCCTGGGAACAAATTTGACCTTGCCCCAGGGGTCACAAAAATGAACATACATGTATGCTTAAATAAGGCCTATTTTGTGCAAACTTCAAACATCTTCTTGTTCTTAATTATAGAGCCTAGGGCTACTAAATTTGGTATGTTGTGATATCTAATAGTTCTCTACCAAATTTGTTCAAATTATTCCCCAGGGCTCAAATTTGACCCTGTCCCGGGAGGTCACAAAACTGAACATATGACGTTTACCAGGGGAGATTACTGCGGCCGTGTGGCTGTGACCAACAACAACAACAACATCTTGTAAACATGAGATAAAACCCTGTCATTTAGTGCCATTTTAGATCAGATGGTGACTGCTTACAAAGGAATTGAAGAAAAACATGTGTTCTGAATGTTTTTCTTATAAACTGAAAAAAGTCGGGATTTATTTAAATATGTCGAAAGTGACCATATATCCGGGTAAAAAAAAATCCGGATGACATGTTTATTTAATGTCTTTTTTGTAGTGTTTAAACCAGTTTAATAATATCTTATTGATTTTAAAACACAACTTCCATGAACATAATTATTTCCATAAAAGTCAATATATGATTATGCATTGTAAACTCAAACTTTGTATCCAAGAGAAGGTGTTGGAATTAATGAAGTGCAATGTTCTTAACTGTCTATATGCTGCTTTTTAATAACTAATGATTCATTGTTCCATTTGTGAATTGTGACTCATGAATTGTGGAGATATGATTGTCAATTGCTCAACGATCTATATAAATTTCTGATCATTTTATAATTTTCTTAATATAAGTTATGAATTGATCTTAGAAGTCATATGTATTACTTAATTAAATACATTTATAAATATAAGAAATAATCTTAAGATTATCATAATATTCTCAGGTCTGTTGGTCTAAGGGATGTGTGGGTTGTTAATTATATGTATGCCCCTCTTCGAAGAAGAGGGGGTTTATTGTTTTGCACATGTCGGTCCGTCCGTCATCCGTATGTCCGTCCACCAGATTGTTTCTGGATGATAACTCAAGAACGCTTAGGCCTAGGATCATGACACTTCAAAGGTACAGTGATCATGACTCGCAGATGACCCCTGCTGATTTTGAAGTCACTAGGTCAAAGGTCAAGGTCACGGTGACCCGAAACAGTAAAATGTTTTCCGGATGATAACTCAAGAACGCTTATGCCTATGATCATGAAACTTGATAGTTGCATTGATCATGATTCGCAGATGACCCCTATTGATTCTCAGGTGAAAGGTCAAGGTCACTGTGACCCGAAATAGTAAAATGTTTTCTGGATGATAACACAAGAACGCTTATTCCTAGGATCATGAAACTTCATAGGTACATGGATCATGACTCGCAGATTAACCCTATTGATTTTCAAGTCATTAGGTCAAAGGTCACGGTGACTCAACTTAGAAAATGGTTTCCGGATTATAAATCAAGAACACTTACGCATAGGATCATGAAACTTCATAGGTACATTTATCATGACTCGCAGATGACCCCTATTGACCTTCAGGTCACTAGGTCAAAGGTCAAGGTCACGGTGACTTCACACACAAAAATGGTTTCCGGATGATAACTAAAGAAAGCTTACGCCTAGGATCATGAACATACATAGGTACATTAATCATGACTCACAGATGGACCCCTATTGATTTTCAGGTCACTAGGTCAAAGGTCAAGGTCACAGTGCCAAAATATGTATTCACTCAATGGCTGCCACTACAACTGACAGCCCATATGGGGGGCATGCATGTTTTACAAACAGCCCTTGTTTGAGATGATTCTTTACAAAGAAAGATGCTACTATTGTATTTGTTATCAATGTGTGAAAGGCTCTAAGAAGGAACCAGAGATTATTAACCCTTTACCAAACACCAACAGGATTTTACGGGTTTATAGCTGACGACTTTATAAAAAATTATGATAAAATGAGAAATTGCTCAAGATGAGCAATTTCTCCTTTTATCACAATTATTTCTACCCTACCTGATTATTTCCTTAATATTCCATTACAATTTAATTGTCGTCTGCAGCCTTTTTCAAATTGGGAAATTCCAAAATGTGTCGTTTGGTAAAGGTTTAAGACATTTTGATTCCTACGGGTCTTGTGAATCTGTTTCAAATCAAATGCGTATATTTGATCTTCAGCATCTAAAAATATGTGAAATAGAAAGAACGACAATATCTTTTGGAGAGATAAATGTACTTACGTTATAAGCAATGGGACTCTGCTTCAAAGGAACAATTCCCGGGCTTTTTAGTCTGTTTAGTTAACACGGTAGTAACTTTTTCCATATATAAAAATGCTCACACTTCCAACTTTAAGCGCCCAATGGGACGAGGGATAGACAGAGAAAGTCACATGCTTGAGTACATTTCAACCCATGCGCATTGCGCGTTTTTTCGCATAAAAAACAGTAGAGCGATACAGGGCCATCATGGCCCTCTTGTCTCCGATTGCCCAACTGTCAAATCCAACAGTGCATCGCACAATATAGACCAGTCAGGCTCAATATGACCGCCATTTGAATCGGAAATCCACGACGCATGCGCGTACCTGCTAAACAAATGCCGGAGAACTCGGCCCATCTCGTCAGGCTCAACTCTTTCCAAAAACAGCAATACTATTGGTTTACTTTGATCGTAAGTTTCCTGCACTTCTCTCCTGCACCACTCTTTTTGGCAGAAGTTTTTAGACACTGCTAGAATGGTTACTGCCGAGTCTTCAGTACACCGTATTATCTCCTCACCAAGAGCATATCCTGGCCTAAAATGGCGATCGCCAGAGCACACTAAAACACGACTTGTTCCCGTCTTAAGCTGTAGCTCTGAATTCAGTCTCGGTATGATGGTGTTCACGACCAATTCGGAATCATCGGAGCTAAAGGACAGAAACGCTACAAACTTCTTTGGAAAGTCGCCAACTTCAATCTGAGACAGAAGATTCTGCCGTAGCCGTCGCCTAATACTTTGGATCTTTAAGAATACACGATGTACTACTAGTCCGATTAACAGACACACGCACACTATTGGAAGAGAAATTGCGAGATCGCACTTTACTTTTTGTATACGACAGTAAGACTTTGTCTTTTCCAACGCATTATAGAAAATGTACAACCGTTCATCTTGTAATGTACACATATAGTCTTCTCGGTGACCAATAAACGTGTCGCGATTTTTGTGAATCCATTTGATCGTTTCCATGTGGTTATCATCACACGAACACATGTACGGCATATTGGACAGATCTATTAGAAGCTTTTGCGATTTCTTAGCTGCTGCTAGTTGCTCCTTCGTATCCTTTGTTTGTGCATCTATGGAAGATATCGCGTTGTAGGATAAATGCAACACTTTAAGACTTGTCAACCGGCTGATGTTGAAGTCTAGCGAAGACAGATTATTGTTAGAAAGACCCAAAACTTCGAATACTGTATTAGTTAAAAACATGTTAGAGGGGATGCGAGCAATACCGTTTTGGTTCAATTTCAAAACATTTAGCTTGGTATTGTTCTGAATAAGTAGTTCAAACTGATCTTCGTAATGTTCTTGCATCTTGTGAAGCTGGTTACTAGACAGATCCAAATATTTAAGATTAAACGATGGTGATAGAAACTGAGGGGATATAAATTCGAGAATGTTTCCAGCTAGACTTACCCATTCTACCGTTTTCTGGGTGGCATTGTGTAGTTTTACGGTTTAGTTCAACCGTTTGATCAAATTATTTTCTAGGCTGAATTTTTTCATTTTGTACGGACATGAACTCAAGTCACCATCGCGGTCATCTTGCAATTGTGGAGTCATCATGTACTTGCCTAGGCCATTGATATACAGCTCCTCAATATTAAAGTAAAACATAGTAAATCTGCAGAGAAAATCTATTTTAGATATTGTAAAATCGAGCATGATGTTCGGAAGTAGCGAATCACTTATGTCGAGTACCTTCAACCTGGAACAAGTTTCTTCCGCAACATATCCCTGTATGTTTAGAAACGTAGCATGCCTAAAATAAACCTCATGAACGAAATCACACAATCCGTTCTGAATGAAAGCCTGAAAATTAAACTCTCCAAAGGTGACGTTAGAAATGTCCAGGTAAGTAATCTTCCTCTGTATGTCGAGACCAGCGATACGCTGAAAGAAATTGTAGTCCGCATTGATGGTTTCGACATAATACGAGTGCAGACCAGTCAGTGTTAATTTATTCAATCGCGGAAGGTTCTTCGAATACATGCTGATCAAGAAGCTTCTTGTCTGAAGACGAATATTCGTGGAAAAGTTCAGTTCTTTAAGATGGTCCAAAAAATAAAATGCATCATATTCCATATAAAACATGTGTTCATTGTGATAGCCAAGGTAGGTAAGACCGGAAAGTCCTGTGAAAACACGACTTCCGAGAGATACGCCGCCATTCGCCCATATTTCAGGAGATTCTATCTGCGACCATTGAGGGTTGGCTGAAAATGTGTTGTTAGTAAGCATCGATTCATTAAGATCTTGCAAAAGCACTTCGCGAATATTTTCACTGAGAACTAGTCCACTGGGGTCTGGTGTTCTACACGTCGTCTTATCTTTGATGCAAACACAAGAAGTCGAACATGCTGATGAGCATGCAATAAACATGCAAACAGTGAGTGACAATGCCACTGTCGGATACATAATTGCTTAATTTTCTGTTTCTAAGGCTAAATACGTTGTATTGTCTGTTTATTCCGATCTTTCGTTTAGCACTTAAAAAATTCAAATAAATTGCCCGGTTAAGCTCCGATGTGAAGACTTGTCAACGGATACCAGACAATTACTAGAATTCCCCCATTAGATTCATTCAAAAGAAGATTGCATATCAAACACTTGTGACCCGGAAGTAATGATGGTCTTTTCATGCAAATAATTTTCGCAAATGTTACACTAATTGCCAAACTAAGTATGATCGTGACTATTTAGATTGAAAAACAAGGTTACTCGTAACATCTCAGTCAAAACACTATTTGCATAAAAATCCGCTGATTTAAAAATTATCACTGCGTCACTTTATTCAAAAGAATGTTACCGTTCACATCAATACAAACAATGTTTACATTTTATCTTTGTCAATTAAATAATACCGTTTCACGTCGGGCCTACACAATAGTCACCGTTAACCTTTATTCAAACTCAAACGGTACCCGTTATGAACATGCACACAATTCTGCCTTGGTATTTACTGCATGACTTTATATGTTCATGCTTCAGAATATTCCGAATGCAACCTGCAGGCGATGGTTCATTTGTTCTTCTGAAACAGAAATGCTGGCTCATATCACTGCGCATTAAAGAACTGTTTTATCGTTTCACTTTGTTTGCCCGCAAATAAAGCCTTGAAGCTGAATTCATATTGAACATGATCCTTCGCAATTATGCATTACAAAACACACTTTGTTTAGCGCCCTTTAAACCTTTCTTTAAACAACGTATCACTGTGAGTCTCACTTGAAGATGAACCTCACTTCTTAATGCATTAATTAATTAACACGTGTTATAAAACTGAACTGAACACGATCTAATTATTCGTTCTGTTAAGCTCAATTTATTTCTTGAACAGGAAGTTTAGAGGTGCAATGAGTGGTTAGTGAAAATAAACATTTAATTGTTAAACAAAGACTTTAAATTTATATTCACACACATGAATGTAAATGGTTCGTGCGTGATAAAACTTAATCAGTATCGTACGGGGGAAACGGGGAGGGTTTTTCAATACGGTACTTTAAGTTGAATTTTAATTCTTAAACCCCCTTATTTTGTGATATAAATTTATGGAATATAACAAGTAAATCAGCACCTTTCTGATGTTTAAAGCTTTAAACATTGGTGTAAAATTTCACACTGATGTTTAAAGCTTTAGATTTCAGAAATGTATGATGTTTGATGGAGAAGGAAAGCAATCTTAATAAATTCCTAATAAAATGTTCATCATCTACTTCACATTTTTACTTCCACCATCATCAACACAGATAAACCATCCCAATCGTATGCAACCCCGACATAAGATTACACTTTGAAATATTCTTATATTAATCTTTTCCGTTTTTTACGTAACACTTTCAGATATTAAGCTATTTTTTTGGGGAATGTGAGTCACCCTACATGACCTACAGATAAATTATAAAATTCGTTCCGGTCCATTGATTTTTGGCGATGTTATGGGTATTGGACTTACAACTTTAATTTATAATTACCGTTTTCCGCAGGGTTTTTTGACGCAGCTCTTTCAGATATATAGCTGCTTTTAATGCCCCCGGTAGGGTGTCATAAAGCAGTAGGACTTTCCGTCAGTTCCGTCCGCACGTCCGTTTGGAATTTCGTTTTCCGGACTTATTTCAAAACGTGACCTGATATTTGGTGTATAAGTCTACCTACATAACTTGCAGATGAAGTATAAGTTTCGTTCCGGTCCATTGATTTTTTTTGCGAAGTGATAGGACTTACACTTAGACAAAAAAAACTATCCTGCCAAATAAATGACGATTATCCATAGTACCTCTTTAATTGCTTCCACTTGTATTTGTTTTGTTTTTTGTTTTTGTTTTTTTGTTTTAAAGTATTAACGTCAGACCTACGACCTACTGCATCAGTTGCTTACATCCGCTGCTTCTCTTCCTTGGCCAGTCAAAATACGTGTTACATCAACCATCGAAAGTCTACGCATACAGGATCACATGAGGATAAGGCGAAAACATTGCCTAATGGCTTATCTCCAATGGCGAGTAAATTAGCGCTATTCCGCTGATTATCAGGGGCAATAACACACATCTGCTCTATTGTGTAAAGGAAAAGTGTACTTGGGTAATTTTCATGATTGAAAACTGTGCAGTACCCGGTCAGCCCATTATTTCCTTATTCCAAACTCGACAGCCAGCCTGGCCAAAGCATGGGCACGGGGCCTGCATGATTAGACAAACCAACTAGAACAATCGTTATTTATTGACTATCTCTGAATAATTCGAAATATTGATTGATTTATGCAATACATTGTATGCTGACACGCATATGTTCTAATAGTAGTTAAAACATTCAAATCCTAATGTAATTCAATGTAAAACCCATTCTGTCCAAAGGTGTCGCATTTCAATTAAATTGTGCGCTTATTGCTGTTTTATGATTTGTAATTTACCATATTACTTTTTGCATGTTGCACCAACCCTAGCATGAGGCGCCTCTACTATACGACTGCTAACTGTTAATTGGTTGGACGTAAAAATATCTATGCACTCAATCTGTGCATCATCTGAATTATTTTAAAGTGCTTATCCACCACATTTGATTGATAAACAAACGTTCATGCTTGCATACGTATTCGGAAATGAAAGTAGAAACTACATGACAACTTTTTGTATGCAAATTGTTGAACATCATGTATGAAGACAGTGTGTGTGTGTGTGTGTGTGTGTGTTTGTGGTATGTTTTGAAGTATTAGCAATGTTGAAGTTATTACTTTAACATGACTTAAAATGCAGGAAAGTATGGCTTGTTTTAAAACACAATTCTTTCGCGGACAATATGTTAGTGTTTGCAGATGGAGAAGAGAGAATCACATACATAATATACATTTATAATCTTTAGCATCATATTTAGTTTAAACCTTTTTATTTTAGCTCGATTTGCTTCGAAAGTCTAGGACGTATAGAAACGCTCTGGAGTCCGTTTCCTGGGCCTATAACCAGTACTTCATATCAGAGGGGGTAATCAAGTGATTATCAAGATGGCGACGTCCATGCCGAGGCCGGTATTTTTCGCCATTTTATATCCTTTAATAACTTGTTTTATTTTTTAAATTACCGCCCACTTTCCAGCCATATGAGCAAGAAAATTACTGGCGTTCATTTCATAGTAATATTCGCCATATATCTCGACTTTACTCGGTGCGAAATTTCTTAGCGGGATGGCCTAATTAGGGCTCCACTAAGAAAATTTGCGGGGTGTACAGTCGAGATACAAATCGAATTTAAATACGAAATAAACACTAATCACTTTTTACTGATATGGCTGGAAAGTGAGCGTCGTTTAAAAATTAAACAAGATCAATAAAGGGTATAAAACGGCGAAAAATAACTGTCTCGGCGTGGACGTCGCCATTAAGACTATCACGTGATTTCCCTCCTCTGATATAACTATAAGGTGATATTTGATAATTTTAACAAAGATTCGTTTACATTTGTGTCGCGTATAAATTATGTACTATCATGTTGAATCTTACATTACTCTGATAACTCATTTCACCAAGTTAAATTTTAACCAGCGAAGTGAGCACGCACCACCGCATTGTGTTATGAAATGTTATACTAGACAAGTCTATTGTCAAAACATGAATAAATTGAAACCACATATAGATGGAATGCGGATGTTAATAATGACTTTTAAAATGGATAATTGTCGAATATGTAACAATTAGACAATTCTGCATCAAGTATTTAAACAACTTGTATTACTGGCGTTGTGAGTCAATGTTCATTCCTATAGAAAGACGTCGCTGAACCACGTTTTGCACACAGTTTTTCAAATCGCAATATGTCATTTTGCTCGGTGGTCAGTTGCTAAGCATGCAGAATGGTTTGAAAGTGATTTTATACAAGCCAGATAAAGATATGAAGCCTGTTTGGGCATTTGTAATCAACGTATGACGTTTATTTATCGATATCATTTTAGTGATGCAAAAGTCCTTAGAAAAATTAACATAACAGAAAAAGAACTTGTTTCAGTAAAACAATACTTATGATGTCGAACACTTGAAAAAGAGTAAACCGATATATTTGTTTTAACTATTTTTACAAAAAGAAACAAATCATATAGATTACTTAAGATGATTTTCATAGACTCTCTTCAGACTAAGAACAGGATTTTTTTTCAATTATCCAACGAAACGTTGGAAAGTTTTTGAAAAAAAAAACAAAAAAAAAACAACAACACTATTTTGAATGAGATGGCGATTATAACGACGAAGTCGATTTTCAATTATCAGTAAATGAAGTTCAGCAGGCAATTTAAACAATAAAACGTAATACGGCATATGGTATAGATTGTCCATTCAATGAGTATTTCATGGAATGTAAGATATTCTCTAGCAGTTTATTTGTAAATATTTAATGCGAAATTAGTTTCAGGTGTTTTCCGGAAATTGGACAGAAGGAATTGTTATCCCATTATTTAAAAAATTGTATCATAGTTATGTTGCTTACTACAGATTTATCACATTATTTAATTGTTTTTCAAAGTTTTTTACTTCAATATGGAATTACAAAAGTGGGTCGTTTTGTGAAAAATGAACATATTTTCCGATGCGTAATTTGGTTTCCGTTTTGATTTGAAGTCCACTATTTGTCTGTTGTTCAAAATTATCTGAACAGCAATAAACGGCTATGTGTAGCACATATTGACCTTTAGAAGTAATCTCACAGAATATATACCAAAACAATTTGGTATAAATTATTAAATGCTGATTTATGTTGTCAATTATTGAAAATCATTTTAAAAATATGTATTTTAATGTAAAATACCTTATTAGATATTGTAATAGTCTTACTGAATAATTCGAATACTCTATAAACTTAAGACAAGGGGAAGTTATATCCTCTTGACTTGTGACTCTTTTTGAGATGATTAAGGACAGTTTTTTAAATAATGCACATGTTGGTATTGAACTGTATGACAATGTTTTAGTGGATTTATATTTTGCTAGTTGTCAAAGACAAGTATGCGTTGATTTGAGCCTTATCGTCCGAAGACTTAAACACACTAAAATAATTTGACAATGTTTTGTTACACGTGGCGTTTAGAAGTCTGTAGTTTGAAGAATAGAATAATGGGTTTCTGAAAACGTGGTTATTCATTAACATCTGACGCACCCCAAGGACGTCATTGGCGTCGCACTGAAGTGCGGCGACTAGTATGTAATATGTTTTTTGTCGCTTATGGGAGGAGAAGTTATTTTACGGATTAATGTATATATTTTTGTTGTAAGAATATCTTGTATAGTGGTGATTTTTTTGTGTAAATTAGTGTAAATATGTACTGCATTTGTGCCTATTACATTTACTACAACATTTATTGCCAATAATGCAATGCTAATTGTTTTAATTAATAACTGATCACAGGGACTGGGCAATAATAAAAGATCACAGGGACTGGGCAAATACGCGAACCAGTGAAACTTTCTGGTTTTGTATATAAACAAAACGTCTTTGTTCCACTATCCTAGCAACCACCTAGTTATTAATAAAGGCGCTATAGAGCGCGAAGCGCGACACGTATTATTAATTGTAATAATGAGTTTTGATAAATACGCCGCCGCTTTTCAATGAAGAGCACCATCACAGCATCCCAGTCTCATTACTATCAAGTCCTCCTACAGGTTTTTTTAAGAACCACATATAGAAGGCCGCAGGCCTGACCCGCATCTTGCCAGTGGTATGGACCATTTGGTATGGACCTGAAACCCCGCTCACTATCCAGCGTTTAAACTTCCGGGTTCGCATATAGAGTTGTATGCTTATTTTCGAATGTCGAGCTGGCTCGGCATTCCAGCTCGACATTCAGTTCGGCATTCGCATATAGTGTTGTATGCTTATTGTCGAATGTGGAGCTTGCTCGGCATTCCAGCTCGACATTCAGTTCGGCATTCGCATATAGTGTTGTATGCTAATTTTCGAATGTCGAGCTGGCTCGGCATTCCAGCTCGACATTCAGTTCGACATTCGGAGATAGTGTGGTACATTTTTTTAATGTCGAGCTGGCCCGGCATTCCAGCTCAACATTCAGTTCGGCATTCGCATATAGTGTTGTATGCGTATTTTCGAATGTCGAGCTGGCTCGGCATTCCAGGTCGACATTCAGTTCGGCATTCGCATATACATGTAGTGTTGTATGCTTATTCTCGAATGTCGAGCTGGCTCGGCATTCCAGCTCGACATTCAGTTCGACATTCGGATATAGTGTTGTACAATTTTTTTTGAGTGTCGATCTGGCTCGGCATTCCAGTTCCACATTCAGTTCGGCATTCGCATATAGAGTTGTATGCTTATTTTCGAATGTCGAGCTGGCTCGGCATTCCAGCTCGACATTCAGTTCGGCATTCGGATATAGTGTTGTACAATAATTTTTTATTCGACATTCGAGCTGACCGATGGACGACCGACCGACGGACGACCGACGCCCGACCGACGGAAGGGAGAGGGACAACCGATGGACGATCGACAGACGGATAAGGGACGACGACCGATGGACGACCGACGGACGGACAAGGGCAGACAATGGACGTCCGATGGACGGCCAAGAGTTGGACAAGGGACGATCGATGGACGACCGATGGACGATGGACGATCGATGGACGACCGATGAATACCGACAGACGGGAGAGGGGCGACCGATAGACGACCGACAAACGGATAAGGGACGACCGAAGGACGACAGACGAGCGGACAAGGGCAGAAAATGAACGACCGATGGACGGCCAAGAGTTGGATGAGGGACGTCCGATGGACGAACGATGGACGAACGATGGACGTCCGACGGTAAGACGAGGGACGACCTATGGACGGCCGTCGGTTATCCATCGGTCGGCCCTCGCCCAACAGTCGGTCGACCATCTGTCGTCCATCTGTCGTCCATCGGTCGTCCATCGGTCGTCTATCGGTCGTCCATCGGTCATCCATCGGTCGTCACTCGTCCAACCGTCGTTCGTCGAAATGTCGTCCCTCGCCCAACCGTTGGTTGTCCATCGGTCGTACATCTATCGTCCCTCGTCCATCGGTCGTCCCTCGTCCAACTGTTGGCCGTCCAATGGTCGTCCATTTTATGGCTTTGTCCGTCAGTCGGTCGTCCATCGGTCGTCCCTTATCCGTCTGTCGGTCGTCCATTGGTTTTCCCTCTCCCGTCCGTCGGTCGTCCGTCGATCGTCGGTCGGTCGTTCATCGGTCAGCTCGACATTAAAAATTATTGTACAACACCATATCGGAATGTCGAACTGAATGTCGAGTTGGAGTGCCGAGCCAGCTCGTCATTCAACAATGATTGTACAACACTATATCTGGATGTCGAACTGAATGTCGAGCTGGAATGCCGAGCCAGCTCGCCATTCGAAAATAAGCATACAACGCTATCTCCGAATGTCGAACTGAATGTCGAGCTGGAATGCCGAGCCAGCTCAACATTCGAAAATAAGCATACAACACTATATGCGAATGCCGAACTGAATGTCGAGCTGGAATGCCGAGCCAGCTCGACATTCGAAAATAAGCATACAACACTATATGCGAATGCCGAACTGAATGTCGAGCTGGAATGCCGAGCCAGCTCGACATTCGGTAATATGAATGTTGAGCTAATGTCGAATGTCGAACGGCGAGCCAACTTCACGCACCTTCTTTAATGTTTCATTTTTAAAATGCAGTCGTACTTATTCTGAGTCATTAAGAAAATAATTGAACATAAACAAATATATTTATAAACAGTTACCGGCACATATAAACAATACAATATTGGCTTTCAAAAATTAAAACACATGTCTTCATTGAAGAGGACAGCACAGGCTAATCTGGGACGACACTTTACGCACATGCATTTATGCCCAGTTTTCTCAGAACACGACTCAATTTAATAACAAAACTAATCAAAGGGCAACGGCTCTAAAAATATTTTAGAACGAATTATAGTTATTTTGCACTAATTATGTTCTTATTGGGATTAACCTATCTCTTAAGTCTCATGTTTATACCTCTTATAGATTTTGGCCTGGGGCGAAGCCCTTAGGCCATAGTAATGATACAAATTTCTGAGACAGTCAGAATTTGCTGGCTGCCAAAACATCCACGAAAGAATGAATTCCCTCCGATTTACCACTTGGCGGTCATTCATGCGCAATCAAAGAAGAGGGACCTATACAAACAAATAGGTCACTGCAAAAAAGTTCTTCGCAGATCTCAATAACCCGCATTGTAAACACAGAACATCACTATATAAAATGACAGTGTCATAAAACGTGTAAAACATATTATTTAAGCAACATTGCTAAGCATTGGGTGCGACATTATTTATAGTTTTTATTATTGTTTGCATATTCATGCAAAAATAAGTTCCTCACTTGACGGTCTAGGCCGAAAATATACGAGTGTCTACGGAGACAGTAAGAAGATTTTTTTCTGATACATTTTTTTAAGGTATTAGCACTCTAATGAACTTCGTGCAATATCGCATTCTTTCGTACATATCCGTCACTCCGAACGTTATCCGGGAATGTGCGGAAAACTACGAATATTCTATAAATACGCTATGAAATACTAAATGTAGGACCCGCAAGCTAAATACAATGACAACAAATATGGCCGACATTGTACCTGACAGATTGGGTCGTTTAAAGAAAAAGCAATTTGCTATATTGAAAGAGAAAGATTAATAAAAGTGTTATTATTGTTCATATAAATGTGACTGGAGTTAATGATAAATGTCAACTAATGCATGGCAGTGTTGATATTTATGAAGAAAACGATTCCTGGAAATACGAATGTCAAACGCTTGAACATTTTGACCACTGTCAAGAACAATGTTTAGAACCCGTGTCACTTACACAATTTAATATTGTTGGTGAGCAGTAAAAAGGGATAAAGTGGATTTATGCTTGTGTGATGACTGTAGCCATGTGAACGAGTTATCGTACGGCAAAACCCATCACGTAAAGAAGAGTCTTCAACTTTTCAAGAAAGGAATGCCTTGTTTTGCTATCAACACAAAGCTCGGAACAGGAAGTAACATGGATTATGCAATATTTTTTTCAGGTATAACAGTTTCATTATTCATAATTGGAGTAAAGTAGATTTTGTAGGAAAAGTGCAACCTGTCAGTGATTTTTACCACATAATCAGGCTCATATTTGCTTTCATTTTGAAAAAGAAAATATGCCATGTAAGGAAAAAGTTGTGTTGTAAATGCATAGAAATCAAGGACAGCATATTTGAATTTTATGACAAAGTAATGATGTTTTCCTCAAACAAACCACAAAAAAGTAAATTATGTCCCAAATACTAAAATTACTATTCTGAAAATGATATGCCAATGACTGCTACTTGTGTGATCACCATAATTATGTTTTATGGTTATCCAAATTAAAATGCTGCATATTTATTATCTTTTCAGCAATGATCAACAACATTGGTGGTCCAGGAACGGTTAATTACTATTTGTCAGCACTGTATGTTCAAATGATCAATTGAACTTAAAGAAAATGGAAATACATGCGGGAAGGACCATTCATCAAGTTTCAACTATCTCCTTTATAGCAGACAGGCTTATAAGATGGAAACGAAGTAGGCATTTCACTGATTTATGTGATTGTTAATGTAGAACCAATGTTTAAAGTAATAAATAAAATGTAACGTTAATAGTCAGTTTCATATCCAGTAGGGATAATACATGTATTTGGTATTAACATTTGGATGAAGAATATATATATATATGGTGTTTAAACTTACTTATTAATCCAGTTTAAAAGGGTGTATCATATAAAATACTAGTAATGACATGCTATGTCGTGAATGTCTGGATAAATAAAAACGATGACGCATATCAGAATGGATTATGTCACACTTCTCATGAAACACTAATGTCAGTTCTTACTCCTATACAAGTGCTTGTGTATTTGACATCTGTATATGATTGTTTTGTTAAATAACATGAAGAAAATGTTGTCAATTTAAAGAAACAACTTTGATAAGGCTTATTGAAGCCAAATAAATAAGAAAAGACCAAATATTTTTATTTTAATAAATACAAATGGTTAAAATTATTCATACACAATTTGCAATTATGCATAATTTTCTTCGACTGAAACTTATTGAAGTTCTTATAAACCTGCCTGAATATAACTACATGTACTAGTCAAATATCAACTTTAAAGGAACAATGGTGCTATCTTTTCAGTGAAACATTGTATGCTGATTACCTGTGCAGGAGGAAAGTTAAACCATACAGATTATGGA
Source organism: Dreissena polymorpha (assembly GCF_020536995.1). Lineage (NCBI taxonomy): Eukaryota > Metazoa > Mollusca > Bivalvia > Myida > Dreissenidae > Dreissena > Dreissena polymorpha. The sequence goes on along the minus strand of NC_068364.1, from coordinate 56,335,323 downwards.
CTCAAATTCAACCCAGAAAAAAGCTAAGAACTTGTAGTCACTGAGTGTTCTTGTTTACAGTTGTCATATATGGTAATGTAATGGACACAACTCGTATTGTCTTGTTAAAGCATGCAGTCATGAGTTATTTGTATTGAGGTTTATATATGTGTGAATATATGAATAAATTCAGTTGTGAGTTACCCATCAACGAGTTCAGAGTTATTACATGGTGTCAGAATGGTTGTGAATAAATAGCTGGAATACAGAAAAGAATAGATGCTAGACATTTATTTATGAAGTTTTAGACAACTTGGAACAATGTGGCTGCAAAAGGAATTAGAAATTTGCAGGAATTTAATTCAGCAGATGCAGGAGCCGCAGAGTGGGAGATTTACAAACGTAATTTCCTAGTTCACCTGGACGCATTAGGTCTGCATGACAAACCAGGGCGTCGAAAAGTTGGAGTTTTATTATCCAATATGGGTCGTGAATGTGTCAAAATTTATGATTCTTTTGTATGTATGCCAGAAGTGTTGGCAGATCAAGACAATGGTATTGCACACAGACCCGCATAAGATAGATATGATTTGGACAGTGTGGTAACAAAATTTGATCATCATTTTAGTGTCCACAGCTTCAGAAACATTAAGCGGCAGGAATTTCTTAACACTAAAAGAGGTCAATTATCTGTTATGGATTACATAGCAGAATTGCAACGAAAAGCTGAGTACTGCCAATATGGAGCGCAAAAGGATGGTTTCATATGTGACATGATTATTAATGGAATAAACGACAAAACGTGTTCGGAAAAGCTCATGGAAATTCCAGCAGACCAATTAACATTGGAAAGGGTCATTCAAACGTGTCGTCACATCGAACTCACAAACGCTCACATTAAGACTTTGCAAGAACATCCAGCTGTACACGTGGCGCGTCCGGGTAAATATGGCAAACGTGGTGCGAGACAAAACAGTTCAACCAGTGTGTTGCCAAAAGTGTTGCAAAATGCATGCCATTAAAAATTGTCCAGCATTCTACAAAAGATGCGATGTATGTGGTACAAAGGGACATTTTAAGGCGTCAAGGTATTGTTGAGGACGTGCAACAAATCGAGGTCGTTGGCAGCACCGTGGTGGTACTAGGCCAAGCCGTGGCTATGGTCGTGGTCGAGCTAATGTTCGTGTTCACTACTCAGAAAAAGACGAACTATCTGATATGTTCGAACAAAACACATCCACACATGATGTTTACACAGTACAAAACAATGGCAATGAAACGAATAACACAGAGTGGACAGTAAACATGAAGGTCAACAACAAGCATTTGCGTTTGGAGATAGACAGTGGTGCACAATGCAACGTGCTTTCGAGACACATCGCTGAGAAATTTTGTACGGATTCCAAATATTAAAGAGTGATGCCCGAATAAATGGTATAAGCGGAACGCTGATCAAGGCATTGGGAAAAATAACTTTACCATGCGAATACAAGAACACGAGGCACAATTTAACATTTCAAGTGATTGATGGACAAAGAAATTTAAATCTGTTGGGCAGATATGATTCAATTAAACTAGGCCTCATCATGAGAGTACACAGTACCCAGATGGAAATAGAGCAACTGATAAAAGAATTCAGTGATGTTCTAAATGATCAAATTGGTTGTTTGCCAGGAGAGTAAGACATTAAGATCAATGAGACAGTGGCACCTGTGGAACATGCACCTCGTGCAGTTCCAGTAGCTATACGGGGTGAGTTGAAAGACAAGTTAGACCATCTTGAGCGATTCAAAATAATAGCAAAACAAACAGAACCGACAGAATGGGTAACTAGCATGGTGTGCGTGAGAAATAAGAATGGCAAAGTTCTCATATGTATCGATCCAACTGATCTGAACAAGGCGATCATGCGTGAACACTACCCGATGAACACAATTGATGAAGTAGCAACACGATATCATGGATGCAAATATTTCACTACATTGGATGCGAATATGGGTTATTTTCAGGTGAAATTGACTGAGAAGAGCTCAAAGCTTACAACATTTAACACACCATACGGTCGATACCGATACCTTAGAATGCCAATGGGTGCACGATGTATCAGTGAAGTGTTCCAGAGAGAAATGGAGAAGCATTTTGGAGCAATGGACGGTGTAGAGATCGTTGTCGACGATATTCTAGTCCATGAAAATACCATAGAGGAACATAAATTAAGGCTACGAGCTGTACTGGAAAAAGCCAGAAGCATTAATCTAAAACTCAACAAACAGAAGTGTGTTTTTGCACAGCCTGAAGTGAGTTACGTTGGTCACAAACTGACATGAGGGGCTGAAACCGACAGAGGAACGCATTGCGGCGATTGTAAAAATTAAAGAGCCCGAGAATCAGAGTGAATTGCTTTCGATACTAGGAATGCTTTTCTATGTTGCTAAATTTAATCCTGGATTGAGTGAACTGAATGCTCCTCTACGAGACCTTAAAAAAAGGGAAAATTGGAATTGGACAAACGAAGCTAGAGAAGCCTTCACAAGGATAAAGGAGGCGCTGACGTCAACAGAAGTTTTACGTTACTTTGACGTATCAAACCGGTTACGTTAACCGTAGACGCATCTATGAGAGGTTTAGGAGCTGCAATAATTCAAAATTATGGGGTAGTAGCATATGCATTTCCTGCTCTGACATCAGCAGAACAGAAGTATGCTCAAATAAAAAAAGAAATGTTAGCGGTAGTATTTGGCTGCGAGCGATTTCACAAACTACTGTACGGGAATACAAGGATCACAGTGGAATCCGATCATAAACCACTACAACTACAAAAACAAGCTAGCAAAAGAGCCATTGATTATGCAACCTGTACTAGAATTACCATGGAGCAAAGTTGGCACAGACTTATTTGAAGTCAATGGTTTTCATTATTTAATCAGGGTAGATTATAACTCAAACTTCATCGAAGTATCACCTTTGCAACACGATACAAGAACAAGCACAATAGTAAAACAAATGAAGCTAGCATTGCAAGATATGGCATCATGGATACGCTTGTGAGCGACAACGGTCCACAATTTTCAAGTCAAGAATTCAAACAATTTGTGGATTCATACAACATTAAACATGTGACATCATCTCCACTATATCAGCAATCAAACGGTTTAGCTGAACGAGCTATTCAAACGGTGAAAAATCTCACAAAGAAATGATTTTAGACATGTGATGATATTTACTTGTGCTTGCTAGAATTGCGTATACTCCTCGAAATGACGTAGTAGGTTCGCCGATGCAGAGGCTGATGGGTCGGAGAGCAAGAACTCTCATACCGATATCGAAAGGAGTGCGAAAACCCCAAGCTGACCAAACAGAAAGATGGCATCAAAATTGAATGATTATAGATGCAAACAGAAATTCTACTACGACGGACACACAAAGGTAAAATAAGACCTTGAGCAAAATGATGCAGTACGAATCAAAACACCAACAGGATGGAGACCTGCAGAATATGTGCGAAAATCGCCATATCCTCGTTCACACATCATTAAGGCTGGCGAAAGTGGACGTGAGTATCGGCGTAACACGTCTATGCTCATAAAAACCCAAGAGTCCCCACATGTCATTGAAACACATGATGAAAGAATACCAAAATTACCAATGGTTTCCAGAGATTTGCAACAAATCAGTAGAGAATTGTCAATAAGCAACATAGATTTGGCAAGGAACGACAGCAATTTGCCAACAAACAACAAAGAGTTGCAAAGAGAGCAGCTACCCGTGCAACACCATACAGCACAGCAGCGAAACAAAGCGATAGAACAAATACGTACGCGTTCAGGACGAGCAGTGAAAACACCAAGTTATCTCAAAGATTATGTGTGCTAAAGTGTGACATGGGCATAATATCTCATTACATAATAACTGGTGTGAAAAAATAACACAAAAAGTCCGTGTTGTTTTATTATATTATATTACATTATATATATTATATATATATTATTATATTATATTATGTAGTATTGTATTATTATCATAGTATTTGACAATATAGCATGTTATATCAAAAATAATTATTAGTTTTGATGTTTTTTGTACATTTTATTTTATCATATCAAAATCTTGGTTAATGTTTAAAGATTCAGTTTTGTTTCTCCTAATAACAAGATGTTCATAAAATTCTCTTCTCACGGAAATCCAATACTTCATTTATTTAGGTGTATCTACTTTCTATCTTGTTTTCGGTGTTATCACAGTTTTTTTATCATTTTCTAGCTAAAACCCGACAATTAGTGTGTCTGGCATTTGTCATAAAGATATTTTGTTCTGTACATAGCCTGAATCTGAGATAACAGGGACAATTTTGTGCAAACTTAGCGAACATGTATTTTTTAAGTCAATAATTTTGTCTTACATGTTGTTATATTGTTAAGTTGATTTTATGAATTTCATTCCAATATTTAATTTAAAAAAAGTTCTTCATTGAGTAAAATGAATTTGGTCATATTGAATGTTCTATTTTCAATCTAACAATTTAAACTCAGAGGTTTAAAAGTAAAATTATCACTTTGTTTTAATTAAAAGAAAAGTTTATAATTTAATACGACAGGTTATATTATTTTCTTTCTTTTATATATCTATTCGCATATGTAACGATAGAGTAGTTGAAGTATCATGTATTTATAATTTTAAAAAAGAAAGAAAAGGGGATGTCATGTATGGTAATATAAGGGACACAACTCGTATTGTCTTGTTAAAGCATGCAGTCATGAGTTATTTGTATTGAGGTTTATATCTGTGTGAATATATGAATAAAGTCAGTTGTGAGTAACCCACCAACGAGTTCAGAGTTATTACAACCGTCATGTGTTCAATGCTGCAACAACATAAATATTATAGCTGGCTCTGGACTCAACCTTATGCATCTTAAAATGACCTTTGAACGCGATGGTCTCAAGAACATTTTCATAATGAATAACTCTGACGGTCAGCCCAGGGTCACCAATGCCAAGCGTCTTTTGAAGACACTTATTCCAACCTGTCGAAGTTCTTCAAAGAACTACCATGACAATCATGTATTTGTTTTGTTTGTCATAATAAGTTTAATGTTTAATATCACTAGTATCACTAGTCATTGATAAATTGATAAATCTATTTTCATTTAAACGTGTTTGATTAAATGATTAAATGTGTCTTGCTACATAATTATTAATGTTCTTATTTCCCTGTAACATTTTCAAGTCTTATTTTTAGAAGAACGCATTTCACGTGCAATTTCAAACTTGGTTAGCAAATCTCACTGCACTGAGTAGGTTCCATCTCACACATGATATATGAGATGTATTTATATTTATATGTTTATGAGTTTATTATAGGCTTTTCCTCTTTTTTTATCTATTTATAATAATTTTTGAACATTTAGCTCATCTCTATGCTCACATATAAAAATCTCAAATTCAGTATGGCGTTTCTGGAAAAGGGGGGTAACCTTGATTGTAAAGCGGGAACTTTTCTTTTTCACTGGTGACCCCCATATTTAACTCGACTATTATATATGAAATATATATAGTATATATATATAGTGGAGCTATCCTACTCACCCCGGCGTCGGAGTGAGCGTGAGCGTGCAAATGTTAAAGTTTGCGTAACACCCCAAATATTTCCTATGTGCCTTGACATATTGCTTACATATTTCGCATACTCCTTTACCAACATGACCCCAACTTATAAACAAGAGCAGACAACTGTATCAAGCATTGTATAAGAATTATGGCCCTTTGTTCACTTAGAATATGCATATTATTAATGTTAAAGTTTGCGTACCACCCCAAATATTTCCTATGTCCCTGGATAAATTGCTTTAATATTTTGCATACTTCTTTACCAACATGACCCCAACCTTTAAACAAGAGCAGATAACTGTATAAAGCATTTTGTATGAATTATGGCCCTTTATTCACTTAGAATATGCATATTAATAATGTTAAAGTTTGCGTACCACCCCAAATATTTCCTATGTCCCTTTACATATTGCTTTAATATTTTGCATACTTCTTTTCCAACATGACCCCAACCTTTAAACAAGAGCAGACAACTGTATCAAGCATTTTGTTAGAATTATGGCCCCTTTTTTCACTTAGAATATGCATATAATGGATCAATCTATGTAAAAGTTTGCGTACCACCTCAAATATTTTCAATATCCCTTGACATATTGCTTTCATATTTTGCAAACTTTTTTACCAACATGACCCCAATTTATAAACAAGAGCAGACAACTGTATCGAGCATTTTGTAAGAATTATGGCCCTTTTTTGTCTTAGTAACTGAATATTTTCTTAAAGTTTGTGTTTAAATCCACATTACTTCTAAAGTATCAAAGCTATTGCTTTCAAACTTCAAATATTTTCTTACTACCATTAGGGTACTGTACCTGGCAAGTTAAATTTGACCTTGACCTTTGAATGACCTTGACTGTCAAGGTCACAAGAATAAATTTTAGTTAAATTGCCATAACTTCTTTATGTACGATTTTATTCATAATTTGACAATACAACACTTACCTGAATACCACAATGGACTCCACCCAAACAAAACAATACCCCACACCCCAACCCAGAATCCCTGCAACCCCCCCTCCCGCCCCCCCCACCCCAAAAAAATATTTTTTTTATTTTTTTATTTTTGAAAGATTGTCTAATAAATGACCACTCCCCACATTATACCCCCGCTCAACTCCCCCCCCCGTACCCAACCCAAAAAGAATATTTTTTTCTTTGAAACATGGTTAAAAAAACAACAAATATTTATTTACTTTATTTTTGAAGGACCGTCCAAACATCCCACCCAAGCTATTGCTATCAAACTTGAAAAAAAAATCGTATTAGTTTGTTTTACGTCTTTACAAATGTTCAATAGATTGTTGAAAATATACCTGAACTATTACCTTGACCTTATTAAATAATTTGAACAATTTCCCCATGATGGCTTATGTTATACTGTCAAGCACTCGAATAGTCGAGCGCGCTGTCCTCTGACAGCTCTTGTTTTCTTTATTTTTCATTCAAGCATACATTGTAGATGATTTCTATGTTCGAAGATTGTAATTTCCTTTTGCCTTGTTTTTTTTGACAATTTATTAAAAAAAGACTCGTGACTAGAGATTGCATTTTTTCTCGTTTTCGAAGGATGATGACATCACTTGTTTGTTCATTTTTTTCTTTATTCCTTTTGTCACATGTTATTAACTATCATATTTGTATATATTATGAATTTATCTATTAATACATACTAAATCAAAGTACTTGCAGAACTGGTGTGACGATGCTTTTGAAAAGGAATGATATAAAAGCAACTATTTAAGTTTATCTACATCACCACAATTGTGTATGTGGGTACGACAATTTTGGGTAGGGAAAAAAATGGGTACGAAAATTTTGGGTACACAAATTATGCCAAAAAAATGGGTATGAAAAAAAAAATTGGTTACGAAAACAAATTTGGGTAGGCCAAAAAAATGGGTACGAAATAAAATTTGACACGAGCACAAATTTGGGTACGAAAAAAAATTGGGTACGAAAAAAATTGGGTACGAAAAATGTAGGTTACGGGGAAGTAGTACCCGTGGGGAACTTGATCCATTGAGCGAAACTGGGAGGCGGGTTACATTCTCGATCAAATATAACAAGAAATATCTTTAAAAAGATATTCGACGTGTATTTTCTGTACCACTTATCTTTAAAAAAACGTTCTGTTACAGTAAAACGTTTGTGGGTTATAACATTACGTTTCAGCATATAAATTAAAAACTTGACATGCTCTTTAATTACATCATGCTCTTTAATTTCACATGTATATTATACCAAACTTTATACTTCGTTGTTTCCTTTCCTAAGTTAATGATGCTATGTGTACGGACGTGATTTCACATGCCCATGTGCATGAACATATACTTTTTCTCTTTTGCTTTTTTTCTCTAATTCAATAAGCTTAGGCAGGTTTGTTCGTTAAGTACGGCAATAATTTCATGATGATTCCCGAAAGTAGGTATGAGCATATAGTCGTAAAAGCACTTGAATACGTGAGTTCGCCCATGAACGCATGGTAAGGTTAACTAAATCTCCGAGATAGACCTAATATGTGTTTAAAACAGCAACCAATATCCAACAAACGAATGAATTATCAAACATAGTATGTGCACTGATGTGGCTCTGTAATTTCTGTTTGAAAAGTTTATTAAATATGCAAAATGAATGAGCACGCATAAAAGCGAGTTTCACAGATATCATATGGCTATTATGCTGTTTGTATACCATATTCGCTACAACGTTTACAAATGGCAGGTTCGAAATAATTCGTTTTCTTTACACTCATGATCGCGTTGAAAGTTAATTATACACGTTTTATTTCGCAATTTATTTACTGAATCACGACAAATGTCAAATACAATACAGAAAATGCATAGTTGTTTCATTGTTCTATAAACATATAATGGATTGAATGTAAATGATTTAAAATTCACGTTTTAAAACTATTATTAAATCTTTTTCCCAGAATATGCTGTCCTATTTATAGCTGAGCTTCCTATACTTTTATCAATTATAATCAGCGAGGTATGCCGATTTGAAAAAATGAGCTATCTCAATCGGACTGGCTTGGTCTTTTACATAGGTCGCCATTGTGAATTGTGAATGCTTCGCAGCATCGTCAAAAATCAACAAACTATCGTCTATATTCAAGCCAGATGTGATGCTATGGTGTAGGTAAATTTCAAGGTCTTAAACAAATAAAGAAAACACAATCGGCGACATAACAACCCCTTGCCATAGTCCAACGGCATAACTAAAATAATCTGAATAAGAACATGATTTAACACGCGACTTGACATTGGCATACATATCCTTAACTATTCTAAGCAATTTGCCTTACATACCAGACTTAAACATACTCAACCATAAGTATTGCGGTACATGTATATACTATCAAAATATTTTAACCTATCGCCGTATATAACATACACATGTTTATTTTCTTTTAAATAATTTTGAACAATTGGCATCAGTATTAAAATTGGATCAACAGTCGAATATGCTTTCCGAAATCCCAACTGTGCATCAGAAATAATTGTATTTTCATTGCAAAACGTTTTAATACGCTTTTTAAATTCGTGGTAATTAATTTTGAAAACAACTAACTAGAGTAATCCCTCTATAGTATTGACATCATTTACCCTACCATTTTAAGTCGTTATAACCTCTTCTGTCCCATTATCGAGAAAGAAGCCCGATACAAAGATACAGTTAAATAAGTCACACAAATGGGAAGATAAAATATCACTACATTCATTTAAATAGCCATTCAAAATATAATAACTTCCAGATTTATTAAGTTTTAAATGTTTATTGCATAGTTAACTTCTTCAAGAGATATAAGTTCACGTCAAGTTCTGGAAATGCTGAACTTTCTAAGCCAAAATCTTTCTTCAAACAGAAATCTGCTTCTGTATTACAAAAATCAGACATATTGATAAATAACTTTGTAAATTCCTCTAAGAATATTTTGTTATTTATGGCGCTTTTTTATATGAAAACATCGCCAAAAGTCTCTTGTTTGTGTTTCCATATATAAGTAGGTCACTGTTGGGTCAAAATAAGTTAATGTACAACATCAAAGTAATACATAGAGCGGGGAAGAATTCGAACCTTCTTAAGAAGTAATATAATGACGCGTTTTAAATTAGCTCTGGTGATTTTGGTGTGTTGAAAGTGTTTTAACACATCATCTATGCAAGTATCAAAACATTGAAGGAAAAATTAGTGCTGTTATACAGAACGTGTGCTTTTAGTTTAACCTCATACGGACAAACACACATGTAAATCGCTTTATACTTGTAGGCATCAGAAGACGCTGCACGGGAATTGGGGCATAATTCATACAATTACAAGTTGAACTCTGCAATTCGCAAAAGTCACCAATAGTTGCAACTTTTGAAAGATACATTATCATGTGGCTGTAATTATATCTACACAATCGCCCATAAAGTATCCAAAGGGATAATAAGACCTGAAAGCTAACTTTGTCTACATACAATTTCGATGCCGATGAGACTTTTTTATAAGCATTTCATTTATATTTATATTTCCTTTTTTCAATAATTAAACATATTTATGCTTTAAAGGGACCGTCAACCACGACCACGAAGAAAAGAAAAGTTGTAAAATACCGTATTTTTTACAATTATTAGTTTATATTGATTTAAAATCACGACTGGTATATTACATTACTTGAAAATAGTTGTTAAGTTTTCATATTTTCGGTATTTTCGGTAATAAAGTTTACTGGGTATGTGTACCAGGTAACTACCAGTTAACTATAAATAACGCCAGTAGATTGATCATCACTGTCACGTGGTAAACCCTGGAATGCAAATTGTGCTTGCGTAGTGTATTGTATATATTTTATATATAAAATGATCAATCTACTTGCGTTATTTATAGTGTGTATATCGTTATGTCACCTATTTTCGCAATGTATTTTCGATTTCACATCGTAAATTTTATTACCGAATTTACTGAAAATATGAACTATTTTCAAGTATTGTAATATACAAGTCGTGATATTTTAATCAATATAAACTAATAATTGTAAAAAATACGGTATTTTAGAACTTTTCTTTTTTCGTCATTTGTGGTTGACCGTCTCTTTAAGACTATACAGATTTAACATGGATCCGCTAAGGTTAATACGATAATACCATGATATAAGCGTAAAATAAATAGGTTTGTTATTTAAAACTCCTTTTCCAATGGGCTATACGTGTTAAACAAATAGATTCGGACAAACTGTTCGCATTTAAACGTTGACGCTGTAATAAAATTATATATATGTATGTATACATATATATTCCATAGGTGCTTAAGTAACCGCTGTGATATAGCTTACACCGAAGAAAAACAAACTTTATGCATCATGGAATATAATAACTAAAACAGTAGATAACATAATCGTTATGCTTCTAGGTGAACTTGTTAAAACAGTACACAATCCAAATCCGCATCTAAGATCAAACTCCGACTAGTTAGAACAGTTCGAATCACTCTGTAAAGCAACTTAAAATGGTGTTGTTTAACTCTTTTCTAGAGAATTCCCTTTACCGCCAGGCCTACCGCCGTAACCATTTTTACGAATACTTCCATATGCGGAAACTGACACTATGGACACTCATGCCTCTCGTAATATCTAGGAAATTGGTCCTGTACTATTGAACATTGATTTCTTCCTATACATGATAACGTAAATTAATATACGTCAACAGTGAGATTGTCAGATACGCATTTCAATAAATGATGGTCCCACCGGGATCGTGCGGGTTAAAAGCTTCTGACATATCATCTCGACTATTCCCACGATAATTTGATTTTAGATAATGTGTGTTTAGCTTTTCAACCATTATGCGACACACATTAAAAAAAATACAGAAACGACCACAATAATTTATTCCTTTCTGATTGTAATGCATTCAATGTGTATCAATTATATAACGATTTTGTTTTAATGAAAACGTTATGTTAGTTTATGACTCTGCTGTAGGAAGTGGCATTTGCTCCAATGCCTGCAATGTCCTTTAAACCTTTGACAAAACGATTGAAATTGTCAATTCGTGAATTCTGAGAAAAAGATGCTTCAAGAAAAAAATTCCCACAAAAGCTGTAAAAATCGCTGCTGAATATCAAATTTCCAATACAGAATCATCGGTAATTATGGTCTATACACCACTATACATTTTTCATTAGCTTTGGTTAGTTTAAGGTTAAACGACATTCTGCATATCCTTAAAAAGTGGGACAAAGCTGCGCCACATTTGCATAAACAACGACATTAACTGACTCTGAGGCGCCTGCGCTGAAAGTCCGTTTCCGCTTTGTTTTATATGTATAAATGTGTATATATTGTTGAATTTGAACTAAATTATACTATGTCCATAAAACTTCTTAATCAAAGAAGAGATATGGTTTGTATTGGTTTAGTTCACTTTCATCGTGCATCAAAAAGTTACAATTGTATTGCTGTGGTTTGTCTCTAACCATTGAGTAGTTTGATGGTAATTAAATTATATATATTAAAATAATGATTTAAATCGAATATCAATTTCCTTGCGCATTGTATGAAAAGGGAATATAAAAAACCTGTAACGCGGTCGGTTTTCTACTCAGAATGTTTACGTGAAGATCTAAATACATAAGTATTTTACCATGACTCGCGACATGTTTTCAAGAGATAAATAAAGAAAAAAAGTGAGAGTTATTGTGCAACAAACCATGGTCGGAGTCTCATGTTCTGGATAAGTTTCTGAAATTCCATTTAAATACAATGCAGTTCTTCCACGAATTCATATAGTATGCATCTGTATAAATTTAGAACTATTTTTCCGATTGAAACATAGAAAAACATGCGTTTCCGAGAAGTTAACGCATTAATTCGTGGAAGAACTGCCCCTATTTTCAAAAGCTTTCCTAGAACACGCCATAAAATATGTAAACAATCATCATTTATAATTCATTTGACAAGCTGATTGTCTCAACGACCGTTATAATATTTCAAAATATTGCTAGCTATTTGATAGGCGCGATGATTTTATTGCATTTGCTACCTTATTGTTTAAAGAATCGTGTTCAGCATTATCAATTTATCAACACGATTTAATGCGCGCGCTCACCATAACATGTTAACGTGTCATACATCTTTTTAAGGCTAGAAAACAATAGCATCAGAACATAATAAAAAGCACAGTGTTAAATTTGATACGTATATTTAAAATCAGCTTCAGCACTTGTGACAATGGCACGTGAATATTTTAAGTGCCATATTCATGTCTTGATTTTACAAACTTAACACGCATGTGATTTAAAACCATACATTTGAAATGCAATACATTTGAAACGCAAAATTAAATTGAAAGCAAGCAGACTAGTTATCCTATACCATTTAAGTACAGTCCAACCTGCCCGAGCGACCGCCTGTTAATAGCGACCAACAGTCAATAACGACCACACCGATTTCCTCCCGAACGATTTCACTATATATTGAACCTGCGAATAAAGCCCACCTGTGAACAAAGACCAACGACCACCCTTTTACATTCCCAAATCTCCATTTTGATAGCTTACAACGACCACTGAAATCATGAAAATCAACGATTACGCAACTTTGAGAAAACAAAATGGCCGCCAGGACGCTGCGTAGTCACGTGATACACATCTTACCAGTGGACTCGTCGGTCGCTATGGAGATATTGACAAGTGACAGTTTATTGCACTCGATAGCAGTTGTTTGTTTATTTAACATGGATTGCTAACTGGTAGTCGCCTGCTTCTTTTATGCATTTGACAGTTTGTCAAAAGTGTACAAATTTGCCTTTGTATTTAAGAGACTCGCGATTAATGTACTAATTGCCGAAATAATCAAAGACAAATTTGGGGCTTTCATAAACTCATTAAGGAAATTAACGGTTTCATATCATTTACGATGCCTATTAAAGACAAACACTTTGATAGTCATTCTCTTCTTAAATTTCTCCGTAATAAGACGTTCATAGATTATAAAAAAGTAAATTGTCAGTTCAAGTTAACCATCATGGCTTCCAAGCGTAAGTTCTTGACGTTGGAAGAATGCGTTAAGGTCATTAGTTCGTTATGTAAAGGACACAGTTGTATACGAGTGGCTAGTAATCTTGGTGTTGGAAAAACTCAAATTCAGAGCATTTTAAAGCGTAAACATGAGATTATGGACGAATTCGAGGAGAACGTAAACTGTGAAAGTAAACGCCCTAAGCGTGAGTCGGAATTCGCGTCAGTGAATGACTTAGTGCATAAGTGGTTTGTTGACGCAAGTGCAAGGCTCTTGCCTGTGTCTGGACCTATTTGCTATGTTATGTGTATTGTGTACTTTGTTCTTTGTAGAATTACATGTACATGTACGTATACATGTATGTCAATAGTAATTTATACAGTATATGATAAATTAAATAAATAATAAAAACATAAGGGAATAGAAAAACAACATGTAATAAATATACAAATGTAAAACAAAACTGTGTTTTCAATCCTTTATTTCATTATACATGCATAAGTATTTAAACATTTAAACAATAGAGCACATACACAGATAAGGTACCTGTTAAAAAACTACTAGCATACATGTGTATATAAGTTTCGATCGACCCTGCGAATAAAGACCACCTGTGAACAAAGACCACAACGACCAAATCCCTTGAGTGGTCTTTATTGACAGGTTGGACTGTATTTAATGACTCCTGGTAATTCCAGCTACCACGAACAATGGTGATAGTTGTTTATAAAGTTCCATTGGATACGCAATGTGTCATGTAATCCAAATGGCGCCATGTATAATTAATGTGACATTGTTCATTATCAGCACATGTCTATTGCAAAAGCATTAGGCATCAAATTGTGATGTGGTTTTAAGTCCTTGGATGAACCATCACATCATATTAATGCTATACTAGTGTGCATCAACAACTCGAAATGTCCGTTTTATATCCATGTATAATTATCTGATACAACAAGGAACCATGTGCAAATTTATTACCCGAAATATGCATTTACTATAGGTCAATATACATTCTCCCATGTAACAATATCAATTGGCTTTTCCATATGAAAATTAACCCCACGTTTATGTACTAGTTTAGTATTTAACTTTCTAAGGCTAGTGATTGATTTACTTGATATCTGTTCAACGCAATCAGAATATTCTTTGCTGTAATGCTAACATCCCCTGGGATCACGTGAGTTGTGACAAACTAGTCTAATGGATAGGGATATGTATGTATGTATTTCTTTTGACCTTGCGGTCAAGGATAAACCATCAAAGTGCACGCACTTATTTCCAATGGGGTCCTTTGGTTTTTGCTGAAGAGACAGCAAGAAGAAGAGACATTATTGGGATACAAGGAATCCGGGTGCGATACCCTAGCTCTTTGCGAATATATCCCTTGGTTCTTTTACGTGCTCAGTGTATAGCACCGATACACGCGAGAATTACCTGGGTTTCATACCAATACATCTCTAGTTGGTTGGGAAACACTTCAAGAATTTCTGAAATTTCCAGTGCCCCGGCCGGGAATTGAACCGGGGACCTCTGTAATGGCAGACCAGAGTGTTACCACTCGACCACCGCACCACCCATGACGTTAACAATTTTGACTAAAGACAATCTGAAGCAAAATGAATAAATATTGTAGCGTACTGCCCCGTTTTGTACTACCCCGTATTGACTTAATTAGTTAGTCGTAACAAGTTTCAAGCAAAATAACGCCGCCATAAGTTTAAAGATTTATTCTGTATAACGTACGTCGATTGTTGGATTACAACAGCGGATAACTCTGGAATATCTGGTTCGTGGAGCTAAGCAGTTATTTCTTCGTAAGGCCTAAAAAAAAAAATCGTTTGTTTCCACTGACATGGCCAAAAAAATTAGGGTAGGTAGGTAGGCAAATAATTTTATTTTTAAAAATAATTTTTTTTTTAGAAATTGTCGTACATGGTGCATTTTCTTCTCATGTTTTGTGTATTACTGTATGTACAATAAATTTGATGATGTCTGTAATGCTATATGACTATATTTAAATGCTTTTATGAAATAAAAACTTGCTGTTCATTAATATTGAATGTGTTGCTTTCCTTAATTCCGAGTTTAATGTTGACTTCTGGCAATGGCTTAAATATACCATTTTATGACCAATAAAAGGCATAAATATAACAAGTCACAGAGAGCTTGACCCTCAGTGTCTATAGGGATTCAGTGTTGTTATACTTTCTGGTCCTTTGGGTTCATGCAGTGTATTCTATATTATTTATTATTTATAATATATTAAATACCTCAAAAGCAGTGCTACGGGAACGCCAGTGGTGTTGCATTTAACATTATCACCATGGAAAGACCCAATCAAACCGGATGTGCTTTTATATTTCTTGGATGCAGTTAATGTTCCCAAAGGACCACATTTTCAGATTATATTATGTACTGGTGGCGTGGGGTCTATCTACCCATGAATTTCAGGAACAGAACAGAAAATTTATTACGACTTGTATTATATACATACAATTACACACACAAAAATCAATAAACAAGCACAAAATCAAATCACACCAAGCACAGAAAAGCAGACATTTAATGCTTCTTGTATCAAACTATACTTATAAATTTAAACAAGAAATGTGTTTGTTAGAAACACCATGTCCCCTACTGCGCCGCTTTGAAGCTAAATCTTTGACCTTGAAGGATGACCTTGACCTTTCACCACTCAAAATGTGCAGGTCCATGAGATACACATGCATGCCAAGTATGAAGTTGCTATCTTCAATCTTGCAAAAGTAATTGCAAATGTTAAAGTTGGGGCAAACAAACAAACAAACAAATGAACCAACATACAGGGCAAAAACAATATGTCCCCCACTATAGCACTATGACTGTGCTTGCCCTGAAAATGATAACATTTTTACTTATTAAATATAACTAGAATTTTGACATGGACAATTATGCTTGGACAGAGACAAATACACTATATATACAGTAGACGAAATGAAAAATGGCTGAACTGTTTGCAGTCAGAAGTCCTACCATAATGATCATCTTTACATTCAGCTGTGAAAGTTGAAGCAAAATTTGTCAAGCAGAGGAGTTGAACACACACAATTTTGTAATAATAAATTCAAAAGTGAAAAAAAAGACAAAGGACCATAATCCTGCCAGAAATAATTCTAGGCAATATTCATTTCTTGGAGATCCAATGTAACAGTTTAGTAGAGATGCACCCAGTCGTTAAAGAGGATTTTAAAACATGAAATCTTTAAACTTTTTATTCCATTGTGGAAAAAAAATTGCTATCTTGAATTGCCAATTACAAAACCATCCAGCAAGCTATTAAAACAGTCAGTTGCAGACCATTTGAATGACTTAAAATTGTCAAAACGTTGGCAAAGACACAAACTGGTATTACTTTTTCCTTCAACAGTACAGTCAAGTTACCATTACCGGATCAGTAGCGTAATTAAGTTGTGCTGGTGAAAAACAATGAACGGTTTGAGACTTCTTTAACACCAGTTTGATTAAAAATTACCGTTGCTAACTGATTCAGCACATTGTCTTATTTTTACACGCAGACAAAATCTTAAACATGAATCAAAACTGAAATGGACTTTTGCATGCCGAAAGACTACTAAATGGCCTTTAAAATAATGGGTAAACTTCTTACTTTCCAACAGAGTTATAGCAAGTGGCCACAAAAAATGTTCAACCTCGATTTGGAAACGATGCAGAAGTCAACAAAGTCGTATATACATGTCAGCAAAACATACCGAAATGTTTGACAAAGAGACGCTCCAATTACGACTCAATCAATGCGTTTAAATAATAGGCCTTGAAGATGCTATGTGCAAAATATCATCTAACAATATCAACTATTTATCGCAAAACGCAGTCTTGAACATCAAAGTGATCCGCTATGCGTAATGATCCGGTAATGGCGCTGGGCGCCGCCATCTTGTTTATGTTGAAAGTTTAATGTACGGCGCCGATAACGTTGAACGCTTATTGAGCGCGCCGAAAAATACGCGGTCCGATTTTTTTCGAATTTTGGGCTCAAAAAAGATTAGGACCGGCGGCAAAAAATTAGGTAGGGTCGGGCCACCGGAAACAAACAACTTTTTTTGTTACGCCTAAACAGAAAACGTTAATCGACTTAAAAAATGAGATGAAGAATCTGTATCTCGGATGGGTCACCACAGGATGTAAACAAACAAGTCAAAAAATGAGACAATTCATGAAGTTGAACCGATTGAAATTTCAAGCGAAACAATTACAAGAAAGAAAGTAGAAAACCTTATCTGCAAACTGGATCGGCGATTCAAGTTTAACTGTTCTCTTGATCATCCACCGAATAGCACCTCTTTAGTTCGTATGATACAAAAATACGACCGTTCTTCGTGAAGGCTCGAACCGGAATGATCCCAAAAGAACGCTGATCTTCCTTGGTCGATTCAGCACCCGGTCGACCCGACCTATGATCGAACGACCAACTAAGGCAAATCGACCCGGGTCGACAAGTTCTAAGAATCCAAGATGGCCGCCGTAGCGAATGTAAACAAAGCTCTGATGAGGACTTACCATGAGCAAATTTTAGTAAACTGAGATATATGACATAGAGGAAACTAACTATTAAAACTCTGTGGTGAGTTGTAATGGATATACATATTACAAAAAAATGGAAACTGCTTCGCTCCTTACAAGTGTTTAGCAACAATAAAATAATTAAACGTTTATGGAAGCTAAAATTACAGTGAGGGGGGTTTTACTTATAAAATGCATTCTGTATAGACATAATAAATATGCAGTCATGTATTTGTATAAAATTCCCTCACTGGTGATCATCAAAACTCTTGGAATGTTAATACATGTATTAAAAGGTAAGTGTTCATTTACTACATAAATAGTATAATTTAATAACAAATATTAATATTCAGAATATCATTGAACAAAAGGTGGGGCGCATCATTACCCCCTCCTGCAGGAAGGCTAAGCTCCTGCAGCCTTAACAAACAATGAGGTACCAACAATGATATAACTATTAAACTGTTAACAAGAACAAGCAATATATAATAATTGAGATCAATTACTTTTGAGATCACAAAATCACTGTTCACTTTGAAAATGTCACCTTCCACAGTGTATTCATACACTTAAGAATGTCACTTGAGGTTCACACACACAAGATGTCACTTGACGTTAAACACAATATAATTGAATAAAATTAAGCACTCTTATGTATCACAGAAATCTTACACAGTGTATTCATACACTAAAGAATGTCACTTGAGGTTCACACACACAAGAATGTCTCTTGAAGTTAAACACAATATTATTAAATAAAATTAAGCACTCTTTTGTATCACAGAAATCTTAAAACACATTTGTTTTTAATTGTCCTGACACTTTGTAATAGTTTGTAAGTTAACTGTTCATGTTGTATAAATTAAATGCCCATATTTATTTTCACAGGTAAAGGTCTTCAAGAAGAGTCCACAGGTGGGGGGGGGGGAAATACCCGTACCATGCCCCCATAAGCGACCAATGCACAGTACGGACTGACCACCCACGCGGTGATCAGCGAATACCCAGATAGCACCAACTGGTACTACGTGGGCCCGCTTCCCAGCAGGCGCGACGAATACCCACCAAGTGCCCGCGTGGATTACCAGCACTTAGTGGGCCCCTGCAATTCAAGCAGAAGGCGATCATTTCCAAGGCATAGTTACATTTTGCGCGGCCTCATGTTTTCCTTGTCCCGCTTTCGACTATCAATAGCTCTCTCGATGGAAGTTACTCTGCGTTCCAAACGACGAAGCTCGTCCAGTATCCTTTCGGTGTTCCTGGCGGTGGCTTGACAGGCTTGAGCAGCTGTCTCCGATGCTCTCTGGATAGCCTGCAGTTCGGCATTGGGTTGTCCTTTCTCTGTTTGAGACGCCTTTTCTGACATTGATATTATCTCATAGAGAAGCGGATCCGCCTTGTCCTGTTCTGTAGGAAGAATGTCCACTGGTTCGTCCTGGAGAGGTGTGGCTGCCTGGGCCTTAGGGGATGACTGTGGTGTCTTCAAGGTTTGGACCAGTGCTGTCAAAGGATCTTCATCAAAGCTAGGGGCCGTGTACAGTGCTGGGTTAACAAGAGCAGTTGATTGGTCAGGGAATATTTCCTGGGATTCTACCATTGATCTGGGTAGCACGTACCTCTGATCTGTATACTGCGGACTTAATGGAAGCGACATGGTTGATGGTGAGAAGTCCGCCTTCCTCTTCAACGGCCTCACATCCAGGAGCCATGGTGGAAGTGCTGGTTCCTCTGGATCCATAAACATGTCATCGTCTTCTTCCCTTATCGGGGTCATATCGTTGGCTGACACAAACCAAGGAACGTTGGACTTGATCAGTATCTGTTTAAGGTCAATGTTCTGATTGCTGCCAACTGCCCTCACATGGCCCGCGTATTTGGTGAGGTGTTTTAGTAAATCATCCCTGGTTTCACACCGGAACTTGCATAGGGTGCAGAAAAAGGGAACTTGCTTTTCTGGTACGTGGTCTCTCAGTATGTGGGCAACCAGTCTCCCCTTTCTGTCCACTTTGCCGCAATGGCTACAACGATATGCGAGACCCCCATTGGATAACCTGTTCATCTGAAAATATAGCATTTTAAAGAAACGTTTAATGTGGAGCGATAAAACTTGTAAACCTGTGGTGACTCCTGTGTATAACTGTTTGTTCTGTTTTGCTTTGTTTAAACTGTAAATGATTTCTTTACCATCTGAATTTGGCGCGGAAAAAATTGTTATAACGTATGTTACAGCTCGGCTCTAATTATTTTTTGTTTTCTGTTTCAGATTATTGGCCAATACTTTTGCCCATTTAGGTGCGTTCTGGCCCCGGTAGGGTTTCAGCTTGTTGTGATGTGTGTTGCGTATTGGACCATTCTTACCCATCTGGATAGTGAAATTGACTGGGGACCTCTTTTCTATCACTGGAAACGGACCATCATACGCTTTCTCTAACTTTGGGTTTATACCTACCTGCCGGCCTTCATGCAAGAACCAAACTAAGTCGCCCACCTGGTATTGCAGGAAATTCAACTTTACATCGTGTATCTCCTTGCTTCTTTCGGCCGACTTCTTTAATTGTTTCCGGACCAGGTCATGCGTGCGTTGGAGCCTCGCCTTAGTTTCTATTACAAAATCGACTTCTGAAATATCATGGTTCTGTGCGGGGTTCACATGTCCAAATATTACACTGCTTGGTAGTCTCACCTCTCTCCCAATCATCACCATATTTGGTGATAACTTCGTGCTTTCATGTGGTGTCGCTCTGTACGCTCCTGCTAGAGCTTCAAGGTGCAAGTCCCATTCATCTTGTTCGTCTGCTAGGTTACACCTTATCATCCTCAATAATGACCGGTTAAACCTTTCTACCTGTCCATTCCCTCTTGGGTTTCTAGCACTAGTTCTGGTTTTCTTGATTTCTAGCAGTTCACATAACTCCAGTATTAACTTACTTTCAAATGCTGAGCCCTGGTCACTGTGTATCGACAGTGGTGTCCCCCATCTACTTACGATTTTGTCCAGAATGACTTTTCCACATGTCTCAGCTGTCTGGTCTGGTACTGCTACTACTTCTACATATTTAGAAAAAATGTCTGTTAGAACTAAGACATACCTGTTTTTTCTTTCTGTTATGGGAAAGGGACCTGTGAAGTCAAGTGCAAGCACATCCAATGGAGCTCCAACTCTTATGTGTCCCAGTGGAGCTTTTGGCTTTCTTGACGGCTTCTTATCGGCTTCGCAGATATCGCAACGGTGGACATATAGCGTGACGTCACTTTTCAGCGCGAACCAGAAGTAACTTTCCAGGATTCGGTGTTTGGTTCTCTTGATGCCCATGTGTCCAGCAGTTACTGAGTCATGTGCCTGTTTCATCACATCTGTACGTAAAGCTTGTGGGACCACTAGCTGTAAACGATCATCACCGTTACCTGTTTTCTGAAACCTTCGATACAACGTACCAGAGTGTATTTCCAAGGTGTCCCATATGATCCAATAGTGCCGGGTTTCTGGACTTTTGTCGAGCATATCCTCTTGCTTAGGTTTGACTCCGGCCAACTTCGCTTCAAGGATTGGTCTGATCTGTGCATCTTCCTGCTGTTTCTGACTCATTTCTGCTGTGCTGAAGATAGCTGCCCATGGTTGTCTGCTTTCGGGTACCATTTGATCTTTCGATGTGCCGGGTGTGTTTCGATTACCATTTGAAACGGCTCTTACTGGCTCAATCTTTTTGCCATCTTCCTCATCCTTGACCTTGTCATGAACTGCGCACTTTTGGTCCTCCGTTTGGTCACTTACCTTTCTGTCCAGAGCCATTGTTTCGGATCGCCTAAGGCATTTCTTGCAAGGTCCACATTTGAGTGGTTCCATCATGTCTACATCTGGACAATTGCAGTCTTTGGGATTCGTACATCTGGACAATGCGTCACAATGCCCCATCCTTTTACCTGCCCTGTACTCTATTGTGAAGTCATACCTCGACAATATATCGATCCATCTCGCGATCTTACTGCTCGGCTCTTTCAAACTGAACAACCATACAAGTGCCTGATGGTCGGTTCTTACTACAAAGTGCCTTCCCAATAGGTACTGGCGGAAGTACTGTATGAAGTAGACGACTGCTAGGAGTTCTTGTTCTGTAATACAGTAGTTCCGTTCAGCTTTATTGGTTGCCCTGCTGGCGTAGGCTATCACGCGCTCCCGACCTTCCTGCATTTGAGAGAGCACCGCCCCAAGTCCGATCCCGGAGGCGTCCGTGTCGAGGTAAAAGCTGCCTGCTTCATTCAATGGGTAGCCGATCACATCTGGACCAATTAAGGCTTGCTTCAACGCATTGAATGCTTCCTCGCATTCTGTTGTCCAATGAAAGGCACTGTCGACCTTGGTCAAGTTCGTAAGGGGCCTTGCAATCTTGGCAAAGTTTTTTACAAAGCGCCTGTAATATGACCCAGTTGCCACAAACTGCTTTACCTGTTTTGGTGTAGTAGGCCTAGGCCACTCTACTATTTTGGCTATGTTGGAGCTTTCGGGGCGCACCCCCTTGCTGCTAACAATGTGACCCAGGAAGACCACTTCCTCTTGTAGCAGGTTGCATTTATCCGGCTTCAATTTCAGTCCGGCTTCTTTGATGCGTGTCAGTACCTCTTCAAGTCGTTGCATATGTTGCTCCAGGTCAGATGCATAGACCACGATGTCGTCAATGTATACAAGGCATGTTTCCCACTGAAGACCCTGAAGAACCAGCTCGATGACTCTTTGAAAAGTACTGGCCGAGTTATTAAGCCCAAATGCCATTCGCGTCATTTCGTATTGTCCAAATTTACATACAAAGGCGCTTTTTGGAATGTCTTCATCCTTCAGCGGTATCTGGAAATACCCAGATGTGAGGTCGAGGCTACTGAAATACTTTGCTCCTGCGACTGCATCAAGACACTCTTGTACTCTGGGCATGGGAAAACCATCCGGCTTGACAAGGGCATTCAGCCGTCTGTAGTCAACACATGGTCTGATTGATCCGTTCTTCTTTCGTACTAGTACGATAGGACTTGCCCAGGGGGAGGTACTTTTCCTTATGACTCCCTTTTTCAGCAGATCTTCAATAGCTTGTTTCTCCTCATTAGCGTATGCTAAAGGTACAGGTCTTGGTCGCTGTTTGATTGGTGCCGCACCCTCAGTATTTATGCTATGTTCAGCTAAGTGGGTCAACCCGAGATCCCACTCATCTTTACTAAAGGTGTCACCGTGTTTAGCCAACAGGCTTGCTAGCGCTTTCTTTTCGACGTCAGACTTACCTTCACTAGATTTTCGCAGTAATGATTCTAGATGCGCTGGGACCTGTATTTTTCCATTTGGTTCATCATTAACCACTTTTACCTCGGCTGACCTTGTAGTGATTCTTCTTACGGCCACCAAGTTGTCACTTTCTGCTTGATGTTCTGCTTTTGTCAGTACTGAGACTATCTTCTCCATCCTCTCTGCTATTCCTATTTCTGCATCCTGTCTCAGGTTTACTTCCGTTGGATAAGGGTTAAGAACTCTTACCTTGCATGTTGGAGCCTCATTGAGGTTCACTAATGTGGTTGCCATTTGCAAAGGGTACCTCTCTTTAAATAGCTGGTTAGGCTCGACTACGTAGTCAGCCTCCGTATCGTCATCATCTGCTTCAAACCTTTCTATATAAACACTTACCACGGCTTCTGCATGGCCTGGTACTGTCATGTTTTCTGCCACCACTACTCTCCTTGCTTTTCCAATCTTCCCTACCTGGAATATTGGTATCTCCATGCCGTCTAACAGAATTCTGTTCTGACTCAAAAGAATGTCTGCCGGCCTCCCATTTTGACCTTTCAGAATATCATACCCAAGCAGAGCATCATCCTCGATGTCCGCCACCATGATATCCCTTGTCACTTGTAGAGGTCCAAGGCTAATATCTAACTTTGTTTGACCAACATCTTTTATTGGTGCTCCTCCTGCACCAACCAACCGGTCAGTTTTATAAACTACGGGACATGCATGCGGGTTTATCTGTTTAAACACCCTGGTTGACACTATGGTCCTTGTCGCTCCAGTATCGGCTGTGAATGTAACAGGAAACCCATTCACTGTTCCCTTTACATACACCCCATCCGCTGATGGCCTGGACCTCTGAACCCGAGCACACTCCTTCGTAACTTGCTGTGTTTTGTCATCTTGATTTTGGCCTTCGGTACTTTTTACTGGGACCTCCCTCTGGCCACAAGGGCTGGTCCTTGGAAGTTTAAAGGAGCAGACTTGTCATCGCCATCGACCTTTGTTACCTGATCACCATACAAACATTTGTCGGGGCACTCCCTGGCAAAATGACCTTTCTGTTGGCACCGGTAACAAACAACATCTTGCTTTCTGTTAGGCTTTCCCTTTTTCGCAGTGACATACTTACTCTCTAGATCATCCAGTCGCTTCAGGATCTTTGTTAGGATCTCATCTTTAGGTTCATTATATTCCCTAGGCTGCTGATTACTGTACGAAAAGCACTTACCACCTGTATCGCTGGACCACTGCCTTCTTGTTCCACTACTATCAAACTGTGGCTCTGAGAGCTTCTCTGTAGCCCGACGTGTAGGTCTTCTGTAACGCCTTTCATCTTGCTTTCCTCGCATCTGTAGATAAGTTGCTACGTTGAATACCGCTTCATCTACTGTTGTAGGCTCCTTGTGGAATTCGACTTCAAAACGGGCCTCTTCATCTTGTAGCCCGTCGAGGAAGCGGCGTACAAGATCTTCTTCCCTAGTTCTTCGGTCTCGTTGTGGATGGGCACGATCGTAGAGCATCTTTAACTCTGACGCGTAGGCTTCAACGCTCTCATCATGACGCTGATTTCTTCTTGTAAACCTTGCCTCGAAGATTTTTGTCGTTTCCACCAACTGAAATCTACTTGATAGTTCAGCCTTGAGGTCTCTGTAGTTGTGCAACACCGTGGATGGTAGAAGAGTGAATGCTACTGTGGCGGCTTGCCCCTCCAATCGCTGTAAGAGATGGTCAAGGCGTTGATCCTCGTCCAACTGGAGGCGATCTGCTATCGTCTCGAAGCGTGTTACCCAGACTCGCCATTCTTCTTTGCCGTCAAACGCAGGGACCTTCATTAGATCTCTTGGTCTCTGCCTGTAAGGTTCACTACATGCAAAATCATCTGATCGATTATAGAAATGTTGCCTACCATGATCGCCCATGTATTGGTAGCCCGTGTGTCTGGGATTATAATAATAGGAGTTACCATTAAGGTCTGCTGGTGCTGGGTCTGTTGGATTCCTGCTTACAAAGGGTGGGCTGTTGGTATTCAGTCGAGGGTCACTGGATGTAGTCTGTGCTTGAACTTGCGGGCCTTTTGCTGTACCTGTTCTTTGTACTTGCTCTATGCGGGCTTCAAGCTGTGTCTGTCCAGCACGGATATCCTTTACTTCTGAAACCAGATCCCTTAAAGCCCCAGTAAGCCCTTCTAATACTGACCTTGTCTCACTGCTTCGCTTAGGTCTCCTCCTTTCGTTCACCCTATCGGATCTGACTTGTGACTCAGACCCGGATTCCGGTTCGGTGTCTGCGTCACTTACCTGTTGTTGTTGGTCAACAGGTCTGTCTTCCTCATCTGAGCGGAAATTTGTATTGTCCCTGTTAATTCTGAAATAAACCTCAGAGTCGCTTGATACATCATTATTTTCTTTGTTTGCAGCCATCATGGACCAATATAATGATATATATACCAACAATACTCTGAAATAATATTTGTCACGAACAAAATGAATATTATGCTTGTTGTTATTTATTTTTTAAGTTGTTATTGTTGTTTGTTTCGCTGAGCAATAAAGTCTTTAAAACGTATTGTGTTGACTTTGTATATCCAACGTTACAATAGCTGATTGACAAAGCTGCTATATAAAGGCTTATTCTTGACAGCTGTTGTAATAACTTTCGTCTGAATGTGAGGCTCTCAGTGCTTTGATTTCTATAAACTGCGTGTAGGACTTTCAGGATTTAGATTTTCACTATAAGGGTTCATATCACGGGATCCACATTTAAATAATGGGATCCCACCGCCGTCACCAAAAAGTTGTAGCGTACTGCCCCGTTTTGTACTACCCCGTATTGACTTAATTAGTTAGTCGTAACAAGTTTCAAGCAAAATAACGCCGCCATAAGTTTAAAGATTTATTCTGTATAACGTACGTCGATTGTTGGATTACAACAGCGGATAACTCTGGAATATCTGGTTCGTGGAGCTAAGCAGTTATTTCTTCGTAAACAGAAAACGTTAATCGACTTAAAAAATGAGATGAAGAATCTGTATCTCGGATGGTTCACCACAGGATGTAAACAAACAAGTCAAAAAATGAGACAATTCATGAAGTTGAACCGATTGAAATTTCAAGCGAAACAATTACAAGAAAGAAAGTAGAAAACCTTATCTGCAAACTGGATCGGCGATTCAAGTTTAACTGTTCTCTTGATCATCCACCGAATAGCACCTCTTTAGTTCGTATGATACAAAAATACGACCGTTCTTCGTGAAGGCTCGAACCGGAATGATCCCAAAAGAACGCTGATCTTCCTTGGTCGATTCAGCACCCGGTCGACCCGACCTATGATCGAACGACCAACTAAGGCAAATCGACCCGGGTCGACAAGTTCTAAGAATCCAAGATGGCCGCCGTAGCGAATGTAAACAAAGCTCTGATGAGGACTTACCATGAGCAAATTTTAGTAAACTGAGATATATGACATAGAGGAAACTAACTATTAAAACTCTGTGGTGAGTTGTAATGGATATACATATTACAAAAAAATGGAAACTGCTTCGCTCCTTACAAGTGTTTAGCAACAATAAAATAATTAAACGTTTATGGAAGCTAAAATTACAGTCAGGGGGGTTTTACTTATAAAATGCATTCTGTATAGACATAATAAATATGCAGTCATGTATTTGTATAAAATTCCCTCACTGGCGATCATCAAAACTCTTGGAATGTTAATACATGTATTAAAAGGTAAGTGTTCATTTACTACATAAATAGTATAATTTAATAACAAATATTAATATTCAGAATATCATTGAACAAAAGGTGGGGCGCATCAATATATTATGTATTATCATTATTACCACCGTTACGCTCTCCTGTTGTTGTCAAAGCGTGATTGTTTATCTATTCTTCGTTCAAAACTGACTCGGCGCATTAACATTTAATGAGGTTAATGACGTGTCACCAGTTGCTGTTGAATAATGTTGTTTATATCCAGTTGGAATATTTCATGTTTAATCATCATATGACGTGAGCGTTCCTGTTCTAAATCAAATAAGCGTATTACTGTTCAGGTTGTTCCGTGTTGTAGACGACCATTACAGAATTGTCAATTGCTATAAACAATTATACTGCAAATAAATCATGAAGACCTTTGATAACAGTATTTGCATAACTCAACGTTACAATATTGTGCCACGTACTTTATGTTTGGCACAGACACACACGTTACCTTAATTTGACGTTTAGTCTATAACTAAAAACAATATGGGATCACTAAAGCCATTGTGATAAAACGAATAACTTGAAAATGTACATAACCATTTTTTCTTGTTCACCAAATATGACTGACTTCGCATTAAGCTTATTGTAAAATATGCAATTATCCGAACATGACACGTCTATTGATTGTTTTTTTATGTATTTTTATAATTTTAAAAGAAATACATAGAATAAAGTATGATGTATGTAGTATAGCTTACACTGGCCACGCCTACTTGCAAGACACGTCTCCGGCATGAATGCCTCTTTGATAGCATGCACACCGGGAGACTGATTTGTATGCTTGACGTGTACGGATGTAAATAAAACCAGTATAACTTTCAATGGTGTTTGTTCCTTAAATGGTGTTCCTTTAATGGTGATAAATAGTGTATTATGTGGAAGAAACACCACTATTGGCACTTAAGGATTAAGGGGAATTGTGTGAGAACATTGCACGTACTAGCGGCATGCTATTTTATTTTCGTGGATAAAATGTTTTCATTTGTAATGTTTTTTTTTATAAACTTTGTTTAGATTGTTTGATAAATGTATTGTGTAATTTGTTTGTGAATGTATGGGTTTATGTTTAGAGTATGTTTTCGTAGATCATGCATTAATTGGTTTAAATCAAAGTACTGAAAGTACTGGTTTGGGATGGATATATAGAGGATATTTGTTGGATTCGGTGGAATATCGATTTTCCCAGAAAAACAGCGAAAAATATCGATATTTTCACTGTTATTTTTCACTGTTTAAAACAGTGAAATACCCGTTTATTTCACTGATATTTCTGTATAAATCACCGGAAACCATAAAATAAATAAGCATCCATTTAAGTTAATCTACATCACCGTAATTGTGTAATTTTTATTGCTTGTCATTTATCCGCAGGTCAATAGCTTATGGTTGTGGTGCAGTCGTTTTCGTTCTTGGACACTGCACTCCCTTCAATGAGATGTATTTACTTAAATATCTCATATTTGAACTTACAATTCTTTTGGGAGTAATGGTCCAGACAACTGGATAAGACAGTAACAATATGCTAACCCATTATTTTTCGGGGAGCTAAATTGAGAATTCCTGTGCTAGCCCCCAATCACAGTATGTTGGGGTATAATAATAGTCAAATTTTGTTTTTCTTCTCAAAAGATTGTCGTAGATTTTAAGTTGAGGAATATATCATCCAAGACTACAACTTTTAGAAAGCCATTATTTATTTATTTTTATTGATAAACAAGGTTTTGTAACAATCTATACTATACATAGATAGTTTGAACAGCACAATGTGGCTCACCTGAAACTGATTGTTTCCTAGTGGTGTTAACTAATTTTTCATGAAGATCTAGAACAAGAGGGCCAAGATGGCCCTAGTTCGCTCACCTGAGAGGAGTCGGTTCATTCAATATTTACCAAACGTCAAACCTGACCTAGATATTGTCCAGACAAACATCCTGGTCAAGTTTCATCATTATTGAACCAAAACTCTGGCAAAAGAGTGTTTTTGTTTTTGTAAGATTTGACCTGGTGACCTATATTTTGAGTTGACCCCCCCCCCTTACCAAATATCAAACTTTGCTTACACAAATAAATATTATTATCATGATTCATAAAATCTGAAACTAAATTGTGACCTCTAGAGTTACAAGGATTTTGTATAATATGATGAAAATTTGGACAGTCTAAGGGCAATAATTATGGCATTAATTATGTGATATATAAAAAACTAATCTTTGTACCAAGTTTCATGATGATTGGGCAAAAAATGTGATTTTTAGAGTGTTCACAAGCTTTTTTACGATATAAATATAAGAAAACTGCCCCCCACTCGCCAGCGATGTTATTCAACTGACAGGAACCATTTTCAAACTCAACTCTCATATCAAGGAAACAAATGTTCTGACCAAATTTCATGAACATTTGGCCAAAAATGTGACTTCTAGAGTGTTTACATGTTTTCACTATTTATTTATAGAAAAAAAATGCCCCGCCCACTGGCGGCCATGTTTTTTCACCAATCTGGACCATTTTCGGACTCGTCCGAGATATCAATAAAACCAATGTTTTGACCAACTTTCATGATGATTGGGCAAAAATTGTGACTTCTAGAGTGTTTACAAGGTTTCTCTATAGCCAAATAAGGAAAACTGCCCCCCCCCCGGCAGCCATGTTATTCAACTGACCGGAACCATTTTCTAACTCAACTCTCATATCAAGGAAACAAATGTTCTGACCAAATTTCATGAAAATTGGGCCAAAAATGTGACTTCTAGAGTGTTCACATGTATTCACTATATACGTATATAGAAAAATGCCCCGCCCAATGGCGGCCATGTTTTTTCACCGATCTGGACTATTTTCGAACTCGTCCGAGATATCAATAAAACCAATATTTTGACCAACTTTCATGATGATTGGGCGAAAATTGTGACTTTTAGAGTGTTTACAAGGTTTCTCTATAGCCAAATAAGGAAAACTGCCCCCCCTGGCAGCCATGTTTTTCAACTGACCGGAACCATTTTCGAACTCAACTCTCATATCAAGGAAACAAATGTTCTGACCAAATTTCATGAAAATTGGGCCAAAAATGTGACTTCTAGAGTGTTCACATGTTTTCACTATATACATATAGAGAAAAATGACCCCACCCCCCCCCCGCACTGGCGGCCATGTTTTTTCACCGATCTTAACCATTTTCGAACTCGTCCGAGATATCATTAAAACCAATGTTTTGACAAACTTTCATGATAATTGGGCAAACATTGTGACTGCTAGAGTGTTTACAAGGTTACTCTATAGCCAAATAAGGAAAACTGTCCCCCCTGGCAGCCATGTTTTTCAATTGACCAGAACCATTTTCGAACTCAACTCTCATATCAAGGAAACAAATGTTCTGACCAAATTTCATGAAAATTAGGCCGAAAATGTGACTTCTAGAGTGTTCACATGTTTTCACTATATACATATAGAGAAAAATGCCCCGCCCACTGGCGGACATGTTTTTTCACCGATCTGGACCATTTTCGAACTCGTCCGAGATATCAATAAAACCAATGTTTTGACCAACTTTCATGATGATTGGGCAAAAATTGTGACTTCTAGAGTGTTTACAAGGTATCTCTAAAGCCAAATAAGGAAAACTGCCCCCCCCCCCGGCAGCCATGTTATTCAACTGACCGGAACCATTTTCAAACTCAACTCTCATATCAAGGAAACAAATGTTCTGACCAAATTTCATAAAAATTGGGCCAAAAATGTGACTTCTAGAGTGTTCACATGTTTTCACTATATACATATAGAGAAAAATGCCCCGCCCACTGGCGGCCATGTTTTTTCACCGATCTAGACCATTTTCGTACTCGTCCAAGATATCAATAAAACCAATATTTTGACCATCTTTCATGATGCTTGGGAAAAAATTGTGACTTCTAGAGTGTTTACAAGGTTTCTCTATAGCCAAATAAGGAAAACTGCCCCCCCCACCCCCCTGGCAGCCATGTTATTCAACTGACCGGAACCATTTTTGAACTCAACTCTCATATCATGGAAACAAATGTTCTGACCAAATTTCATGAAAATTGGGCCAAAAATGTGACTTCTAGAGTGTTAACTTGATTTCACTATATACATATAGAGAAAAATGCCTCGCCCGCTGGCGACCATGTTTTTTCACCGATCTGCACCATTTTTGAACTCGTCCGAGATATCAATAACCAATGTTTTGACCAACTTTCATGATAATTTGGCAAAAAATGTGACTTCTAGAGTGTTTACAAGGTTTCTCTATAGCCAAATAAGGAAAACTGCCAACCCCACTGGCAGCCATGTTTTTCAACTGACCGGAACCATTAAATAAACAAATGTTCTGACAAAATGTCATGAAAATTGTGCCAAAAATGTGACTTCTAGAGTGTTCACATGTTTTCACTATATACGTATAGAGAAAAATGCCCCGCCAACTGGCGGCCATGTTGTTTTTTAACCGATCTGGACCATTTTCAAACTCGTCCGAAATTTCAATAAAACCAATGTTTTGACCAACTTTCATGATGATTGGGCAAAAATTGTGACTTCTAGAGTGTTTACAAGGTTTCTCTATAGCCAAATAAGGAAAACTGCCCCCCCCTGGCAGCCATATTATTCAACCTTCCGGAACCATTTTCGAACTCAACTCTTACATCAAAAAAACAAATGTTCTGACCAAATTTCATGAAAATTGTGCCAAAAATGTGACTTCTAGAGTGTTCACATGTTTTCACTACATACATATAGAGAAAAATGCCCCGCCCACTGGCGGCCATGTTTTTTCACCGATCTGGACTATTTTCAAACTCGTCCGAGATATCAATAAAACCAATATTTTGACCAACTTTCATGATGATTGGGCAAAAATTGTGACTTCTAGAGTGTTTACAAGGTTTCTCTATAGCCAAATAAGGAAAACTGCCCCGCCCACTGGCGGCCATGTTTTTCTACGGACCGGAACCACTTTTAAACTCGACCAACATATCATTAAGGCAAACATTTTGACAAAGTTACATGAAGATTGGGCATGAAATGTTACTTCTACAGTGTTTACAAGGTTTTTCTCTTTTCTTTACCTAGTGACCTAGTTTTTGACCCCGCACAACCCAGTTTCGAACTTGGCCGAGATTTTATTGGGGCAAAGCTTTTGACCAAGATTCATGAAGATGGAACAAGAAATGTGGCCTCTAGAGTGTTTACGAGCAAATGTTTACGGACGGACGGACGGACTTATGACGGACAAAGACCGGTCAGAAAAGCTCACCTGAGCAATCAGGTGAGCTAAAAAAAGGCATTGTGAGTATGAACAAACTATTTGCGTCTATCCGATCTAGTTGAGCCTTGTTACCGAGTTCATACTTTTGTTTATTTGAACATTCTGATCAACTGCCACGAAGATCAGGTAAAAAATGTAAGTGTTAACATAGATTTTAATGATTTCAATTATTGATCAAATGCTTGGAAGCACATCACCCACTTTGGAACGTAATCACTGAGACTAGAACTTGTGACCTAAATGTTGAATATGCTACTTTCAAGCTTGACTTTGAAATCATTTAAAATAATGTTCTAACCAATTTACAAGTGGATCAGAGAGAGAATGTGACCACTAAAGTATTAACAGACCTTTTCTTATATTTGACCAAGTGCCCTTACTTTTTGATAGAATATGAAACCCAAAATGACATATAGGTGACTAGTTTCATAAGAATCTGGCAATAAGGTGACACCCAAATTTAATCATTGTAAAATGATGTCTTATGTGTTCACAATAAACTGTGGATAAAATACAAAAGACAAAGAGTGATAACAAAAGCTCACCTTGTCACATCATAACAAGTGAGCAAAATAACCAAAACTATGACATCATATAATTGCTCAGTTACTTCCAATAACAATAAAGGTCATCGTGACCTTTAACTTTGACCTAGTGACCTCAAAAGGGGTCATCTGCGAGTCATGATCACTGTATCTATGAAGTTTCATGATCCTAGGCATAAGCGTTCTTGAGTTATCATCCGGAAACCATTTTACTATTTCGGGTCACCTTGACCCTGACCTCTGACCTAGTGACCTGAAAATCAATAGGGTTCATCTGCCAGTCATGATCCATGAACCTTTGAAGTTTCATGATCCTAGGCATAAGCGTTCTTGAGTTATCATCAGGAAACCATTTTACGATTTCGGGTCAACGTGACCTTGCTCTTTGACCTAGTGACCTCAAAATCAATATGGGTCATCTGCGAGTCATGACCAATGTACCTATGAAGTTTCATGATCCTAGGCATTAAGCATTCTTGAGTTATCATCCGGAAACCATCTAGTGGACGGACATACGGACATACGGACCGACATGTGCAAAACAATATACCCTCTCTTCTTCGAAGTGGGGTATAATAATACAGTAGCATGAACCAACAAGGGAGGCAACTGGTTATGTCACAATTTGGCAGTGTATAAAAAGTGGTACCTAGTTATCTCGCTAAACATGGGTCTCAATTACGTTTAAAGCTATTTTCTGATTGGATGAAACAGTCCGAAATGATCCAATAAATAAAGTCGAGATATTTATCTTGCGGAACATGCAATGCCATGCCGCATGCAATCTATTTATAAAGTAAATATCGTAAATCAAAAAGTTTGTTATGTTTTTTTTCGCGGTCATAGACAGTGTTCCTGGCTGAAAACGATGCACTATTACTTTTAAATCACTCATGCATTAGTTTTTAGCAAAAAAAGAGGTAGAATATTATTTTAAAACAAATTTTTTTTTATTTAAACTTGTGTCTGCTACAATTTAACGAGTGGTTACGGAAATTACCGATTGTACAGATGTATCGACAGACATATGCAAAACGAAAGAATAGCTTGCATATTTAAAGTTTATCAGCCTTGAAATTACCTATTAATCAAATGATAATCGAAATTATTAAAATATAAACTAGTAATGTTCGTTAACACCAAAATCTTTGGGCACAACCATCATATTTTTGGAAACCGTGACGTATTGTTTTTCGGAAACCGACGATCGGTTATTTCCATAACCATATGGAAAATTTCAAGTTTCGTTTCTAATGTTTTTCTCAAATATTCTACCACAAAATTATTGTATACCATTACACAAATGAATGACAAGTAATAATTCCTTGATTTTGGGGAGGGACACTGTCTATAAATACTGATAAAAACGCATTAAGGCTAAACTTAAGTGCATAAAATATTGAAAAATAAATCATAATTCAAGTGATTCAAGTGTTCGTTTTATCCGATATATTCATTCATCCACATTGCTCAGACACTCAATTATATTGGAAATTATTACGAATATCTGATAAAACTTGCATTATTTATTTTTATCCTTAAACTTCCATTTCATAAATGTTTTTTTTTTATAAACGTCTTCAATTATTAATTGTATATAGATTTCTCTATAGTTTGAAAATCATTTAGGCAAATATTTCTTATGTAAGATAAAATGCAAATAATTAATAAAATATTCCCTTTTAATCAGTATGTTGGTTTATCCGTCAATAACAATATCACTTTGAACATTGAATTATTTAAAAGTTATAACAAACAATAAATGTTCTCTGAACAAATGATTCATAACACATATAACAGATTGATAGGAAGATATGAACAAATCAAGGTTGCTAGGTTGCCCGCCTAGAATGGTCCTGTCATTATGGAAGTACTTGATATATATATTTATTAGCCTGTCGGTGTTGTAAAGACATAAAATATTTTATGAATGTCTCAAAGTGTAGTGGCTGACAAGAACTTGTGGCTGAATACAACTAAAAAGAGGCATTATGCTTCTTGAAAATAAAAGTAAACATCATTATATATGAATTTTCTGATCAAAAGTGTTATTTTTAGCGAAGAGGGGAAATATATTTTCAAGAATAAACAATATAATTATAAATGTTTTGGCAAAGTGCATCATAGTATTATCATAGTACCAGTTTTGGTCTAAAAACCCAGTAACATTTTTTAAATTTCATAACCCCTTGTTGCAAAAAAATAATCATGAAAAATAGAATTTTCAGAGTAACCTATTAAAATAAAATAAAAAAGGCTTAATTAGACCCTAGATATTATTTTTGCAATCATTTGTCATCAATAACAAATGTTTTAAAAAATTATTGTTTCATGCTACTCATGGTACCAGTTTTTTGTCAGAAAATTAATTACATTTTTTTTAAATGCGTTACCCCTTGTTGCCAAAAAATTCACAAAAAATATAATTTTCAAAGATATCCTTAAAACAAAAAGCCTTCTTAAACCTTAAATATTATTCCTTCAAGCATTTTACATCAATTATTTATGTTTGAAAAAATCATTGGTTCATGCTAAAAACTGTTTGATATACTGTAAATAATGTAACTACACATCCAACTAGTGAGTCCATCAAACTATTGCAACCGAAACACCTGGTGTGCCAAGGCACCAGCCGAAGTCAAATGCCATCTGACGTAGTGCATTTTACTATTTATATTTGTATGCATTTGTATGTGTTCGAAAAAATGTATAATCTTAAATGACATCTTCTGCCCATGCATGTCCTAGATTTCAAAATCCAGGCCCTGGTCTGACACATTGGTAACATTAACGTTAAACTGTTACCAGGCTTCTGAATTTAATTAGCCAGGTCACAGGAAAAGGGCAGTCTAATCAGTATCCAATTAAACTATTTGTCATTGTCAGAAAACCGCTCTTAAGCAAACAGCTTTCAAGCAACTGCATGCTGAACTGGATCTAAACTGGCCACAATCGCCTTAATGTCTCTTTTACTGGCATACAGTTCATTTAAAGTGATATTATGGGCATCTAACAGTTTATAGGTGTCTATCGCAACCGTTGTTTATTTTTGGTGTTTTCATTTCATATTCACTTATATGTTAATGTAGCATCAACATACTCAAACAATATCCCGGAAAGAGAATGGTTATCATACCTTAGACGATGCTGTTCCAGCATCGCCAAAAAATGTTGTTTGTTCAACATTTGAATGAATGAGAGTGAATTTTGTAAAAAAAATGGTTCACAAAAAATGGAGAAAAAAATTGGGGGGTTCAAAACTGAAAATGTAAAAAAAAATATTGTACGGTGAATTGTATTTAAACTTTAATGATCAATAAAGAATACCACAATACTTAGAAATATGCGAAGAAAGAAGAGAAAATCAACATGTCAACACCCTCAATCTGCGCAGAAAGCGTTTTTCATACAATTTTCTTTTCTACCGGCGACAACCGGGGCTCTGCCGGGGCTTGACCGGGATAAACCGTAGCCAGTCCGGGTTGACCTGGACTCTGCCGGGCTGTTGACCGGCTTCAACCGGGGCGGCACCGGGAAATAGTGTGACTGCGTTAAAAAATGTCTACGAATCATCCCGGTCCTCGCCGGTCGACCGGCGAAAGCAAACCGGGATGGACCGGGGCTCTACCGGCAAAAGTGAGACTTGAGCTTACACTCAAAGTATAGTGATTTAATTTCAAAATATAATGTTTCTTCTAAATGCCATTTAAATAATGGAATTTTCCATCCATCATTTTATGGAGATGTTTTGAAGCGTGTCCGCAAATTAAAATATGTTAAAGAAAATGTTCATATTAAACTTTTCAATTTAATTAACTCGTTTTTATCAAAAGGATATGATGCTGATGTACTTAAAAACACGTGCTCGAGGGTTTTTGATTCACTATATCTTTCTTCTCTTAAAATTTGGAATCATTAATGATATTATGGGCATTTTTTACATTTGAGCATAATTGTGTCTTTGTGTCGTTTGCACAATTCTGCAGGAAAACTACATTTAGACTCACATCTTACATCAAATCATTTCTGTCGTCAGTTCTCAAAACACCTATATACTGTTTGATTCCAATAGTGTCGCTTTAATGGAATTACCATTTTTATACATTTGATTCTTAATATTTAATCACCTAAACTTGTTTTGTAAGAAGTTCAATTTTGCAGTACCGCCCCATTAATATTTTTATATTACTTTACAGTACTGCCCCTGGATTTTTTTCTCGTCTTTGTGTCTTCGCTTGTCAATTACATCATAACTCTTTCTCTGTTCCTTGGTACATTGATTTTTGTGACTTTATACGACCAACTTTCCCAGTTGTAATCTACATGCATAGGTCATTGGGTTTATAATTTTATTTTTATTTTCTCTGTAACAGGCGTTTGTTGTTTGATTTATTTTTTAGCAGTACATAAACAACCAAGCATTGTTATATGGAATTTTTACACCCATTATTGCTGCTTCTTCCTGTATGTGTGCGATGATGATCTGAAATATAAACTTTATGATGCTATATTGTTTAATCTTTTTCTATAAAGAAGGAATGTAGTTGACACTTGTTCATAGTTTCATTCCATCGTTCCTCAAAAAGTTGTAACTCTGTTGCTCTGGTATCTTCAATACCATTGAGTAATTAAATGGTAATTACATTGAATGCGTTTTAATTCCCTTTATATATTGTTTAATTTGAGTTACAATGCTATGAGGTTAAATTTAATTTACACTTAAATGTTATGAATATTGCTGGGCCAAGTGTGAGGTTGAGCGCTCCAAAACCGGTTTAAACCCCCAATGCTTTGCATTGACCGTTCCAAGGCGGTGACCCCAGCTTTATTCTTATTTCTGTTTATGTTGTTTTGTATTGTGCTGTATTGTGCTTTTTTTGTACTGTTTGGGCTGTCGGTCACTTTCCTTAAATAAAGGACCTACTAATTGTTTATAATATGAATTCAATATTACTCCAGAAGCTGGAGTTTCACTTCATTATATTAAGTGGATTTTCTTTTGTATACACATTACCAACGAAGTATAAGTGTTTTTCTGATCTGTTAATTATGTAATAGAAAACTATTTTAGGCTATTGAAAGGTATTTATTTGACGCCAACAATAACAGTTTTTTTGCGACCATGTTGTTGTTGTAAATCTTCACCGCCTATGTAGACGAACCTCTACCAGATCTGTAGAGTTGAACAAAAGGTTATCGATCCCACAACCAGTATCGTGTTGTCCTCCACCGTCTATGTACACTGTAGTATATACACAACCATTGTCTTTTCATGCAGTCTCTGAGCTTATGCACTCAACCGCTAGGGTCAATCCGTATAAATTCGGACAAAGGGAGAAATTCGGACAAAACATCCTAAATGCATTTTACGTCAAACTTAACCTAGCCCCAGGCCTTCAGCGCCCACAGCGCTTTGATTTAGATATGCCCCTGAAAAGAAAATGGTACACACATTAATCCCACGACGCAAGCGTTCAATATCAAGTGCCTTGATATCGACCGATTTTAGTATCGTCAATTTTACCGACCGTTTTGTTGCATATTCATTCATAGGTATTGCTAAGTGTCGTTTTACAACTTTAAAGTAATGTGTTTCGTTGACTGTCCCATTAAAATTTAAAGTGTTCTTTATCGTTTCAATTTCTGCATGAATCGTACACAATGACAGAAATATAAATTATACTCAGGCATTGAATATCTGTTGACACTGCGACAATACAAATTCACTGTTTCTTGATTATATGGAAGGA
Organism: Dreissena polymorpha; assembly: GCF_020536995.1. NCBI lineage: Eukaryota > Metazoa > Mollusca > Bivalvia > Myida > Dreissenidae > Dreissena > Dreissena polymorpha. The sequence goes on along the minus strand of NC_068364.1, from coordinate 56,296,567 downwards.
AAAAGCCCTCTGAATTAACTGTATTAGCGGTAACCATCAGTCCATAGAACATATTGCGCATTTGGCAAGATAAATATTTATATTGTAATGTTGTAAATGCTATGTTTTACCTTAAATGACGATAGCGCATCGAAAATAAACAAAAATTAATAAAACATGTTCTTATAAAAAAGTTTCTTCTTGTTGTATTTGGAGTAGCCTTATTTTAAATTATGCACATGTGTAGCACATTTAATCACAGTAGTTTTGATTATTATTTAATCATTTTATTAATTCAATACATTTCATGAAGTTCTATTTTCAATTAATATTCAAACAAATCACATGCTGCAAGCTAAGTATGCCATTATGAGAGCTTGCAGTAATGTAGTATAAACAGCATAGTTTATTATATTATGTGTAATAAATTGTCATAAAGAAACTTATGCATATACATGTATGGTAAACCTTTTGACGAATATTATATATGTAGGCGAGTAAACGTGGAAATATGCAGTTGAAAACATGTGTCAATTATTTGGTGCTTTTTAGCACACATGCTCGATATTGTCGTATTGGTAATTTTATTCTGCTGTAGCGTAAAATCTGCAAGACCTGTAAATATGCCAGTGCGCATGTGCATTACGATCAAACCATGCGGCGCAGAAGGTGCAAGTTGTAAATGTACAAACATCAATAAATGTACGAAAGGTGATAATTCTGAACATTGTTATCCTGGTATAATTTTAGCCTCATTTGCCATGCTATTCACAACACATGGAACGATGATGTAACGGTTAAATCTACGGTTTTACGGTGATAAATGGTGACACATACCCACATGTTAAACCCACATACACTCACACTCATGCTCTCCTAACATACCTTACCCTCATGCTCCTACGACATAAGCCACCCTCAGATTCCATCCACAAACGACAACTACATGTTCTATCCGCATACACTTATGTTCCACCCAACCATCCCACCCTCAATCTGCAGACATATACCCCTACCTCATGCTCCATCCACATACCCCACCCTCATGCTCATGACACTTACCCCACACTCATGCCCTATCCACATACTCTCACATCATTCTCCACCCACACATCCCACCTTCATGCTCAAGACACAAACTCAACCCTCATGCTGAAAACACTTACCCTACTCTCATGCATCATCCACATACCCTTACATCATGCTCCAGCTACACATACCACCTTCATTCTCAAGACACATACCCTACCCTCATGCTTCATCCACATAACCTTAAATCATGTTCCGTTCACATACCATTACATCACCTTCGATCCATAAAATCCACCCTCATGCTCCATCCACATACCCTTACATTATGCTTCACCCACCAATCTCACCCTCATGCTCAGAACACGTACCCAACAATCATTCTCCATCCACATACCCGTACATCTTGCTCCACCCACACATCCCACCCTCATGAACCATCCACAAACATCGTACACTTACATTATGCTACACCCACACGTGCCATCCTCATGCTCAAGACACGTACCCCATCCTCATGCACCATCCACATACACTTACATCATGCTCCATCCACAAATCCCACCCTAATGCTCAAAACACATATCCCACCCTCATGCACCATCCACATACCCTTACATCATGCACCATCCACATACCCCACCCTCATGCTCCATCCACACATCCCACACTCATGCTCCACGAGCATACCCCACCCTCATGCTCTATCCACATACCCCGTCCTCATGCTCCATGCACATACTCCACCAACAAACGTCATCCACATACCCCATCCTCATGCTCCAACCACATACCCCACCCTCATGCTCTATCCATATACTCAAACATCATGCTCAACCCACTTGCTTTTACATCATGCTCCAACCACACATCCCACCCACATGATCAAGACACATACCCCTATCCTCATGCTCAATACACTTACCCCACCCTCATGCTCCTTCCACATACCCTTACATCATGCTCCATCCACACACTCCACCCTAATGCTCAAGACACATACCCCATCCTCATGCTTCATCCACATACCCCATCCTCATTTACCATCCACATACCCTTATAGCATGCTCCATTCTTATACCCCATCCTCATGCTTCATCCACATACCCTTACATCATGCTCAACTTACACATCCCACCTTCATGCTCAAGACACTTACTCCACCCTCATGCCCCAGCCTTATACCCTTACATCATGCTCCACCCACACACTCCACTCTCATGTTCAAATCACATACCCCACCCTCATTCTCCATTCACATACTCTTACATCATGCTCCATCCACATACCCCACCCTCATGTTCAAAATACTTACCCCACCCTCATACTCCATCCGCACAACCTTACATCATGCTCCACCCAAACATTCTACCCTAATGATTAAGACATTTACCCCAGCCTCACGCTCCACCCTACCCTCATGCTCCATCAATATACCCCTTACATCATGCTCCATCTACATACCCTTACATCATGCTCCACTCACACAATCCCACCCTTATGCTTAAGACAATTACCCCACCCTCATGCTCCATCCATTTACCCTTACATCATGCTCAATCCACATACCCTTATATCATGCTCCACCCACTCATCCCACCTCCATGACCAAGACACTTACCTCACCCTCATGTTCCATCCACGCTTGGTCTGCCTGGAGGCTCTTGTATGGGGGACATTTGGGTCTCCACGCTGTTAACTGAAACTAGACAAAATATACTTTGATTCACAAAGACAGTTGGGCTTCCTCAAAACAGTGAACGTATAAAGATCATAAGAATATAAAGAAGTGAAACTCCAGCTGCTGGAGCAGTATTGAATTCTTATTATATACAATAAGTTGGTCCTTTATTAAAGAAGCTTTACTTACATATTTTATGGCATATAACACATTTTAACAAGAACATAGCACACATAAACAGTGCACGATTTAAATTACTACTGTAAAACTACAACCCAATAAACACAGAAACTTGAGTGTGACGAAACTGGAGTTTGACAAAAACCTTCATAATTCCTAAACAATTAGCTATGGCCCAATATGCAATTCCCTCAGTACGTCCTAAAAGAATAATGCCCAAAAATTATTCTCCGCCGAATTGTCTGTTCTATACAGGAGTTTTTTGCCCAATATTAAAGATACGAATTCTAACGGCACGATTTTTTTACGGAGCGTAGCGTAAAATTTACTTGACCGGAACTTGTGGTTTTTGCGGGTCTTGCAGATTTCACGCTTCACCGTCATGAAAGTAAATGTGTTTGTTTGCAAGGCGCTTAATGTAGTTACAACAATGAAATTGGAAGCAACCACTTAGTTTCTCTAACGATTTCAATTAACGTTCATTGGGCTACAGGAATGCAAGAATTTGCTGTTGAATAATGTTTAAGTCCCGTGGGTACAAATCATATTTTAATAATCATATAATTTGAGCGGCCCTATTTTAATGCAGACATGCGTATTTTATTTGAGGTCGTTCCGCGTGCATGTCAATGCAGCATTGTCAATTGCGTTTACAAATTGTAATGACAATGAATTATATGGACCTGCCATTGCAGCATTCGTCTTTATCACAAAATGAATTGAAACTGTTAGGTGTTATTTGCATAACTCAGCGTTATTTGCAGAACAGAACGTTAACAAATACAAATCGTTTTGTTTTGTAAAGTCGCACCCATGGCATTTATTTTCCGTTAAATCTATCACAGTACACTTCATGTAAATATCCACAAAGGGCAAATATTTTGATCGTTGCTCTACGTATTGTCTGTACGCATTGTCTTACCCTACATTGTACACTAATTGAATTGACATTCCATGGGTGAATTCACATTGTGTAACTAATGCATGCCATTGATCTCTAATACATACACCAAATAACCTTTATAAAGTCTAGTTAAAACATAACGCCTAGGTAAAACATAACGCCTCGTGAATATGAGCATTGTATTTGTGTGCTGGGACACATTCACAAAAAACGTGATGTGGCATATTTAGATTAAAGTAATGCGAGCGTTAGTGTTTGGGTTGTAAACAATTATTTAAAAACAAAATCGATTGTCAAAATAACAAGTAAAAAGCGTAATGAATGATTGAAAACTAATTAAAACGTCTGCGTCAGCAGTAGTTAATGGCGATTAGATAAATGACGTTCTTGCAGTGTGTGACTCATGATCATGCGAAATTCAATCGAGCTAATTAGTTGATTATATTAAATGCAGCTCGGCGGCAGTTAATGTTTGTTTTTTCAAAACTAATACTGTATGCCGTCATAGGATTGTTAATAACGTTTGAAAATTCTAAGGTAATCAAGTATGCATATTTTGTCGACTGCTGCCCTAAACGAAATAAAGCACATAAATAACCTAATACGTCTTAATCCACCACCCTCCAGAAAATATTGCGTTGTGTATTTTATTGGGGGCAATATATTTACATAGCTATGTCCAGTTATGTCGAGTATCTAACCAATTATATAAATGTTTTACATCAGCCTAAATATCATGACAGAAGATTCTCAATATGAAAAACAACAGATTTGTATGTCAAGCATTATCTGATTTTTTTTCTTTTTCCGTGTTTACATTTTGTGCAATCTTGTGAAGAGTATGAAACATTTAATTTCAATACTTTGCACTTTGTGTGCCAAATGTTTGCAAATACTAACAACAAATCGCATAGCAAATGAGTGTTTTAGGATGAATTTATAAAATAATGCATTATTATAAAGATGGGAGTTATATATTTTGGCAGATTTGTACCAATAACTGTGGTGTTTACGCACGACAAAGAAGGACTTCGTCTTTGTAAAAACATGGTTTTCTGATGTTAAATTGTTGTTCGTTGGCTTTCATGAAGTCTACATAAATAATCAACTCAGCTTAAAACTGTTATTTAAATTCGAAATTAAATTAAATGCGAAATATGTTGAACAAAAAACATATAAAACTTACTCTGTAGAATTATCCGTGAATTTGCAAAACATCTGGTTGTTAGCGTAACCTCGGAAGTCGCATTGGCTCATTTATTGATACCGTGCAAAAGGGGCCGTGTGGTACAGAAATAACTTATAACAATACTTGCTTCGCTTCTCTAATTTCTGTTAATTTTTCTGCAAAATATCTTTTACTAGATAGTGAAGACGTTTGAAAGATCAAGCCATTTAAGTTTTAATACGATCATACGTTACTCATGACGATTATTGCAGCTGATCAATAGACGCTAAATACCATCCCGCATTGCGCTATCTGAAATAATCTGCATGGCAAAATATCAATGCATAAATATTTCACATTAAAATTTCCAGACGGTCCCGGGGGAACATGCGTCAAATACCTTTTAATCATTAATATGGTTCCAGATTTCATAATAATACTACACATGTGGTATTAAATAAAATCGAAGTTGTAAAGGTTCTTTGTGTCTTTTCAAATAGTAATTGCCATTCATTGGCAGGAAACGTGCCAAAGTTTCCAAACAATCATAATTCGCATGAATAAATGAGTTTTTGCATTTTTCATGATAGGTTTATAAAGCATTTTAATCTCATATATTGTTTCATTCGGGAACGTCAGTGCGACGAAAGGATTCAATCATGTTCCAGTAACCAAACAATCATTATGGAGGCGCAGTGTTTAGGCACATGCTTTATAGTGATAGGCATTTTGTTTGTACCACATTGGGGCGTAGAATTTGTTTCTGCCAAAACAAGTAAGTAGGTGTTGTGTATTGTTTGCTGTCTCTAATAAAAAAGTAATCGCGATTTAGATTTAAAAATAAACTGGCGTAGACAATTAAAATATTATTTTTTTTAATTTAAAAATTTAAAAAAAAATCCTGCATATACTATATGCCCTATAAAAATGGCAAAATGCAATCAATTTGATTGTTTAAATACAGATTGTCTTTTACGTTCATGCGTTTGTCTTGGTATTAACTGATAAATGACAAATCTTATAAACGCATGAGAACAGTAAACTAATGCTTTTTAGGACTTAAGGAGGTCCAAAATTGACCAAATTTTGAAAACAAAAGTGACAAAGTTAAAGGCTTTTTTTTTTGTTACCATGTATTTTCATTTAACTAATTTTTAGCGTTTTATCATTTAGCATCTGTGGCAAATTATTTGATAAATGTTTTCTAATTAAGAAAAAATATAAGCATGTTATTAATCTTATAAATAATAATATAATGCTATTTTCGTCTTGTAAATCCCCATCTGAAGATCCCCGCCATTTGTCACTTTAAGATTGAAAAAGCAATGGCAAAAAATGATATTTGTGTGCGTGTGGGTTTTAAATATAACAAAAGAATACAGAAAAGATGCACTTTTAGTATAATTTGATATATAACGTATAACATGACATAAGTGTATCGGTATATAGAAAAATAGAGAGGACATATGGTGTCTAACTTGTTTAATTATGCCACGAGTGCACACTTACGTTTGAAACGCTAACCCAATATTTAAAAAAAGATTATTCCCCTGACCGATTACACGAATTAACTCCACCCATTTCTAAAATTATCATGTACCTTACCGGTCACATAAATATGGCCCCGCCCGCCATTTGCGATATTAAAATGGGATTAACAAACGCATTAATATCTTTATAAATATTTGGTTCATACTATCAAATATTGTTCAACGTACAAAATCCTCATTTATATAATATATCCATATACTGATTGAATACTGTAGAACGCATCACGGCTTACATATAAATTAAAGTACTAATATTGCCTACATAAATAAATAAAAAGACAATGAAGGTGTAAACGTCACACCCTTTCTGATATATGTATCGTTAAAGGGATCTTTTTAAGGTTTGGAAAATTGACAAAATTGAAAAAAGTTGTTTCAGATTCGCAAATTTTCGGTTTAGTTATGATATTTGTGAGGAAACAGTATTACTGAACATCTGCCATGGTCTAATATAGGCATTATATGCATCTTTTGACGATTTAAAAACCTTAAAATTATAAAGCGTTGCAACGCGAAACGATTGAATAATTTGGAGAGGTCTGTTGTTGTCGTTTAAATTTGTGAAACTACGAAGATTGCTTATATAACGTATTAAATACGCGTTCTATGTTTACTTGGCAGGATAGCTCAGTAGGCTGATGCGTTTTTACTTCAGGACTCCGGGGGTCACTGGTTCGAGCCCTGCTGCAGGCTACCTTTGTTTCCTCTTTTAAATAATATTTTTAATTTTTTACTGAAGCTTTTAAAATTTAATGTTTACATTTATCAATATAAAGCATTTAATGACAAACTTCAAAACATGCCAAAATCTGTAAAAAGGCCCCTTTAAAGACAGGCGGGAGTAAAAAATAGCTTCAACAATAAGATATATATCATGCTACAAATAAAGTTTATTATTCAATCGTCATTGTCGCGTTCCCTTAAAGCAAACACACTTGACGGTTTGTCGCTAATATGTTATATACATATACACAGTTTTGGTTATTTCGATATCATTTTTTTATTTGCCATACCCTAGAAACGCAATTAAAGCAACCCGAGCTTGAACATACATTAATAAAAATATAATTGCATATCGTTGTCTAAATGTACCAACGACTGTTGTCAAGTTTTCAAGGTTTGATTGGTGGGTTTAGAGTCGGCATGCATTCCATTGTACAACTCATGATTAAGACTACTAATGGATGCCAAACAAGTTTAAATAATGACTCTGATCAGATTTCCATATTGAAATGAAGAGTTGACTGCTAGCATTCACTAATGTGACTTTCGACAATACATTTGCAAATATTAACGTCGTTAAAATGTATTTGAAAGGTGCATAAATAATGAATTTAATTGCTATGTTCTGCTAATCGTTAGACCACACATGCTATAAATATAAAGTCTCTGAACAAGGGGTATTGCCACATTTTTTCGTGGAACATTTGACGAAAATGAAGTCAGCAAGAAATACTTTTTTTTACTTTTTGGAAGTGTTGTTATGTGTATGTGCTCACTTGCTTTTAATAAGTTTATATCTTCAGACGGGACGTTTCCTGGAGAAAATGACACTTTTGTCAGGGCACTGGTGGAGGACTTTTGGAGGCTATGTCCTTTCACAGACCAGTGTTTCCGTACAGCCAAAGAATCTGCGGAACATATCTACGGGATCGCATGTTGTAAACAATGTAGGTGTGACCAGCATTGCGGAAACGAGTGTTGTCCCGATTATCTAGCATCCTCCTTCTCTGAGTCGGAGTGGTTTCGCATGAAATACGATCCAATCGAGTGCATATACCCACAGTTCCGTTCGTATAACATCGATAGCCTCAACTGGAAAGAATCGTATAACATGATATCCCACTGTTCTCCGGATTTTCTTGACGACCAACAAACGCAAATGAAATGTGAAAAACAGTATGACGAATTTAACTTTGGTGATCGGTTCTCAATGTTAATTCCTGTGTCTTCTTTGCAACCTATCGCTGTGACGTACAAGAACATGTACTGTGCTATATGTAACAACGCTGAAAGGCGTGATCTGTTAACATGGTTACCCACTTTACAGTGTTCCCGGACAGTATATGAATTTATTGAGAGCCCAAAAAAACATCCCCAGTTTTCTTGACTCCAGACCATACTGCAACGTCATTTTCCAAATTCCCAACAACACGGAATTCTATCCTGAGACTTGCCAGGTGAAAATAAACAAATGCAATCTGACCACAAAATGGCGCGATTACGACAGTTTCATCGATAAAGCGTGCCTTTCATATACGTCAATATTTAAAGACAAATACAAAAATGTACACTGCTTTCTGTGCAACGAACACAGTGATGATACAGAATTTAGCGCAGCAGATACCTGTCTCGACTTCGAATATTATGAGTATGAGATACCGTGGTTAATTTCATTCACTTCTCTTCTAGACTTTTCTAAAGACGGCGATTTGACTGTTGACGCCACCGAAGATGAGTCGTTAAGTCATGATTCGTGCGGTTCCGACGCTGTGATCGATCCTTTTACGGTATAAAAGTATCCATATTTTCAATAGATGAATAAAAGTGTTGTTTAAGTGCCGCCTACCGTAATTACTCTAAGTTTTCGGACGCTTAAAAATAATTATTTTCTGTCATGTCCGAATATTTCGACACAACAAATTGTTAAAAAAACATGTGTCCAAAACTTTAGAGAAGAAAAAACATCAGGTATAAAAAATATGGCTTTGAACATCGCATATGGGTATGCAGTGTGTATAGCGTCGATTGTTTCAACTACTAATATCACATGCGTGTGGAATACCACGTCGTTTAATATAAATTAATATGTTTAACGTAAAGCTGCTTGGCGAAACCATTGTTTATTACCGGTATACATAGTTATTTACTCAATAACGCAAATGTGATAATCCATCGCCTTACAGGGTAGAATTCTGGTAACATAGCACTATACAATAAACTGTCCGAAAAATTAGAGTTATTAATTATGGACGAAAACCCGTTTGTCCGAAAATTAAGAGTCATAAAAATCATTATGTTGCTAAAAACGGGTAAGTCCGAAAATTTTGAGTAATTACGGTTTATACAGACATGTATTTAAACATCCCATATTTTCTCTGTTCAAGTCAAGTTACAATGTTGTATTGATGAAATCGTTAAGAAAAAGCATTGACACAGCTTGAGTGAGGAAAACATTGAATGCATCATTTTTAAAGATAAAAATATTTCAAAAGTAGCTTAACTGATATGAACAGAGATGTAAATAATCTGGAAAGTATTATTAATGATTTGTCGCGAAATCATGTGTTGCATTTAAATGAAAATTTATAACACAGAACAAAGCAAAACAGTTTAAGAGCGATAAAACAAGGTTATTAATTGAATGAATGTGAGTCGTTATCAGATTGTATTGTTTTTTACGACTTAGTTACCTTCAAATTCAATTGATTGTGGTGACCAATGTTCATGTTAATGGAGTATTCAGATGAAGCCAAAACTAAAATATGTGTTTTCGAAAGATGGAAATCAAGAACTAATACTACAGAAAGTTTAACAATACTGACTAATTATGGAGAGTTTGTGTTACCTTGTTATGAACATGTATTATAACAGGAATCTCGAATATGCTATAATTGCACTAGAGAAGCAGGTTCCGAATACGTATATTAGCTTTATAGCATTGTTTATTCAAGTTCAATAAGATATAAAACAATAAGGAAAGTTTTATTTTAATCGACCAAAGCAATATTATTGTTAAGGATTTTATGTTTGTTTTATAATCTCAAAAAGGTTGACAAACACATTAAAAATTAATAAGTACAATATGTGTGTTGGTTCTCAAACCAAACACAGCAGCCGTCCTTGGTAAATAAGCAGAAGCCATTACCAGAAAAAATCTATACACATATGTGCGTTATGATATTCGTTCGATTTTACGTCAATATAACATATGCGGTAATTAATTCACTTTTTATTCACTTTTTCAACCGCCCTCATCCTATCACTGTGTCAATGAACACAAACTTTGGAAAAAACAAGAATCTATGAATACAAACAGAGATGACATCTTTTACTAACCAATTGGTCTAGTAGTTTCGGTCAGATAATCACTTGTTATCAGGTGTGTACTTCTAAAAAGAATTTACGAGAGTTTATTTCAAAAAGGTTTTAAATTGAAGGATAAATGTGTTTGTTTGTTTTATAAATGCATTAGAATACGGTATCGAGCATCTGTTGGCGGAAGTGACTACGCTTTATACTAAGTAGTTCTTTGCTAGAAAGGCTAAGCTAGACCACCATATTGTGCATAGGTTAACTTGCCGCCTTTATGTGACTGAAATACGGTTTCAAGAAACCTAACGCAGATACAAAAACACACACATATATTCGATTTGATAAAGACAAATTATATCTTCGATTAAAAAGTGTTATTTATTGTTTAATGCGTGTATTGTATATTGACAGTAATGTACATGTTTCGCATGTGCCCATATTTGAGCATTTGAGCTGTCCATCGCAAACTACATACAGTTATATTAATGTGCACTTCATTTCATGTAATATTAACGCTTATTATACAAATTAATATACATGTGTACAATTGAATTAATATTTGCTTTAAACACATATAGATATGGGCGTGGCTTCATTTTCAATTGTAAGAGGTAATTTTGTTCTGCAATAGCAATTTAATTTTCTATAATAATCAAAATATACTTATCAATATGTATTGAAGAATGAATAACAGTTTTATATTTTCAGAACACGTGTCGCCAACTGTCTTGCGCAAAAGGTTTTGCAATCTCACAAAATTATGATCGATGTACTCCTGAAATCAAAGGAAGGATCGCGATCTTGGAGCCTTTCTATGGGATGAATATCCAACTTCAGATTGTGCCAACCAAAACAGCACATTTAGACGACATTTTAAGCTTAGCGGAGTTTGTGGAGTTTACTGATCGAGACCTTAGTAAACTCACACTGTTCTTTTCTGAAAACACTGCTTCAATCTGTGGCAGTAGATCATTTATTAAGCTAAAGAAACCTGTAATGGCAGCGGTTGGCGATATTATTGCCAATGGCACATTTGATGAAAACATTGAATTACTTCTCTTCGACATTTATCTGGATGCCATAAATGTCAATGTTATTAATCTTACAAACATAATTCAGGAGATTTCTTCTTTATTAAGAAATCAGATGATTGGGCTATATAAAATAGAATTTGTTCACTTTAATCAGAGCAGGTTCGCGCCTCACGTAAATCCGGATTTGTCACAGTCTGCATTAACGAACATTTCAAACACTGCGCCCGTTAATCAAAGAGTGTTTCTAAAAAGAGGGTTTGGATACTCTTTTAATGAAGAATTAAGCGGAAATGCTATATTACCAATTTATCCAAATTATGTACCTAAATGTTCTACCAATATAATCATCACTCCTTCGCCATTTTGTTCTCGTATAACACTAACACCCGACAATGAATCTGAGTACGTTCCTTCTACTGGAGAAACATTACTTACTAACGTCACAATTAGCAAAACTATTGTTTCTTTTGACTCATATATTCGTATGTTGGATGGTAATATATCAGTTTGCTGGGAGGTTTACAGGGAGAAACTTACCAAATCTTTGCAGAAAGTCTCGCCAAGTCCTCTCCAAACCACTATGGTATTCGGCTATATCTCGGTCATATGTTTGTCAATATCAATAGCATCGCTAATTGCTACTCTTATCGTCTATTCGTAATTACAAGAATTACGAACATTGCCTGGTTTAAATATAATGTCATTATCAACATGTTTACTAATGTCCAACTCGCTGCTGTTTGCTAACAATTTTGTTATTGTCGACATTGAATGGCTCTGTAAAACACTCGGTCTTCTACTTCATTTCACTTTGCTCTCTGGATTCTGTTGGATGTTCATATGCACATTCCACATGATGCGAACAATAACCAGCCTACCATGCACTAACAAGAATGCGCAAAGTTTATTCAGAGCTCACTTGAGATACGTGGCTGTCGCGGAAATGTCAGCGGTGTCACTGACTGCTTTGCACATACTGGTTTCAATGCTAATGGAGAACACACTTGGCTATGGCGGGCGTCCTTGTTATCTCACCAATCCTAGGATGATACTTTTCTTTGTTGCAATTCCTGTTTCTGTTGTAATGATCAGTAATTTGGTAATGTTCGTTTCGGTGATCGTCAAGATTATTCGTCTCCCTAAAATGGGCAAAAGTAAATCTAAAGAAAGAAATAATATACGAATATTCATCAAAATGTCAACAATCACTGGACTGACGTGGATATTAGGCGTCGTTTATCAGCTTACCGACGTAGAGTTGTTTGGATATCTTTTCATATTGTTTAACGCCAGTCAAGGGGTTTTGATTATGTTCTCATTTGTGATCAACAAACGTGTTGCCAGCTTGCTCTGCAAAACGACCTTTTCTGCGTCAAGAGGCTTGCGCCCACAGAAGTTAACTCGTTGCTCTACGACGGAGAAAGAGGCATCCCAACACACAAATGAGCTGCAAGAAATAGCTGTAGTTATGATCGACGGTAACACCTAAATACTTGTGTTTTGATGTTCACCTAACGGTTGCTTGATTTAGAATTGGTATGAATTGACGAAATATAAAAATATTAATTATTATGGGTGTGTATTTGTAAAGTCTACCAGTATATGAATATTGTAAATTATATGTAGTTATTTTTTCTGTAAAGTGTATATAACACGAATTTGGCCTCGAGCTATAGATGTGCACGTGATTATTATATAAGTTTAATATTGTGATTCTGTTTATGTATAGCACTCGCTTATTTATTCAAAAATACTTTAAATGCGATGCTTTTAACCCCTCTACGGAGCTTGTACAAGAAATGGCTGTTTGTTCTCTCTTTTTATGGATTAAAAACATATGAAGCCCATTAGATGGTCAACTTGCAAATTCTTAAAAATGTATCTATTGATTATTTATTGCGTGTTCATATTATGTAAATATTTTCTTTTCGGATATTATTTCCCAATCTGCATTTGATATGTTTTGTCTTAAATATAACAATCACGTTCGTAAACAGTAACATACTATCCTTCTATGATACTTTGCAGCAGCTAAGTAGCTGATTTTACACAAAAATTGTTCCTCTAAAATACTCCATATGCTGTTTCCTATGCTTCATGACATTGTGTAATCATATAATTTATATACGGTTACATGTTGTCGAAAAGCGTGTATGTTTATTCATTTATTTATTGTATTATGTGGCATTTGGATAATAAAAAAGATTTATTCTGTTTTGTATTTGTTTGTTGTGTTTATGCCATCGCAACCTGATAATTAGGTTAACGTAGCTCTTTGTGCATCCCTTGTTTTCTCTATAAGCAGTTGTCTAAATGAGTCGAGTTCTGAGAAAACTGGGCATAATGCATGTGCGTAAAGTGTTTTTCCAGATTAGCCTGTGCAGTTACTGAAACTTGATTTTTTGGTAAGGAGGGACTTCCTTGAAACTAAAAAAAACCATAAAAGCGGAAAGTGTCGTCCCTGATTAACCTGTGTGGACTGCACAGGCTAATCTGGGACTACACTTTACGCACATGCATTATGCCCAGTTTTCTGAGAACGCGGCTCAAACGTTTGTTTTGGCATTCAAAAACGTGTAAACGTAGGTGTGTGTTTCCTATGTAATTATTCCGTGTGTATGAATTGAGATATAACATGTACTTTTTTAACTACTAGTACATTTGCATCACGATTCATTGGTATGCTCAATAAATAAGGCATACGCAGTAATATGTGCAGCACATACAAGATATATTAGCGTGAAAAAAGTACGTTTAACAATTCAATTATTTCACCAGAAAATAAATTTTAAAAACTCTTCATATTGGAAACTACAAAGTAACATTGTTTTGTTTTAGTGCAAAATTAGTACATGTTTATAAAATTAAGTAAAATATTTACAATAATATATAGGCGTTAAGCACACAAGTACGACACTTAAACTGATGAGTTCCAGGCGATCTGCCTCGAAATACGTCCTACACAATTTCATCGTTTACATTCTAGACGATCTGCATCATCTCTATCTTCGATATTTGAACTCTAATTTGAAGTGTGAAATTAAACACATTTAGTTTTTAAATGATGGTAAATAAATTGTTTTCTTTTGATTAATTTTATGATGTCGTTATTTTAAGAACGTTTCCTATGACATAGGATGTCTAAAATGACCTTGACAGCCATGGCATACAAGTAACTATTCGTAGGATCTGCTGCACCACATATAACAACCTTGTTGAGAAGTAAAAGCGTTTATTTCCTGGTTACCAGGTGGGAAACATCCAGTTCATTGAACACACTTAAGTGCGCATCTGTCGAATTTCCAAATGGTTCACGGTTAGCACGGTTGGTATACTTCGGGTGTTTCCTTCAAACAATTAGGGTCGACTGAAATAGTCAACGAAATAGGGTGTACAGCGATATTATCCAAATATATCAAGTGATATACATTTCTTTTATATGTAATGATATTATATGACCTTTCTGCAGTGAAATAACAGCAGTGAACATAAACAACTTGTTCTTTTCACCGGTGAAAAGAACAAATTTTTCGGAACTCCCTTTTCTATTTTTAGATTATCATAAATAATTATATATATATTTTCTATTATCACGAGTGAATTAAAATCGACATTTCACCGATTCCAACACATTTTCTTTTTTTATGCCTTTTCACCGTTTATTTACATTTAAAAAGAGTAACTGGATAATTTCGCTGGTATAATGACGTCATTTCGTCACACTAATGACGTCATTTTGTGATTTGAACTGTATTGAGGCACGCCACGGGAGTAGGGGTAAATTTTCAACGAAAGGGAAACAGCTGTTAATTATTTTCTTGAAAAAGGGGCATACAACTTTTACTTCTACTTCTTCAACTACCATTAATACTACTACTACTCCTACTACAAATACTACTACAACAACTACTACTACTACTACTACTTTTACTACTACTACTACTACTACTACTACTACTACTACTACTACTACTACTACTACTACTACTACTACTACTACTACTACTACTACTACTACTACTACTATTACTACTACTACTACTACTACTACTACTACTACTACTACTACTACTTCTACTACTACTACTACTACTACAACTACTACTACTACAACTAGTATTACTACTACTACTACTACTACTACTACTACTACTACTACTACTACTACTACTACTACTACTACTACTACTATTACTTCTACTACTACTTCTACTACTACTTCTACTACTACTACTACTGTGATTATACATTTTACGAGTGGCAATACGGTTTCGGAGTATTTGTTTCATCAAAAAGGTGGCTCAAAATGAGTCACCTTGAAATCTTTGATTGTTTTAATTCGGGATAATTTTAGATTTTAACTTAATTGTTCAAATAAGCCTTAGCTTAAATAAAAAGGTTTAACGTGGTGTAAGAATTGTAACAATTCAAACCATTTTTGACTGCACAATCGTGAGGCTTTTCTGTTGTGGTTTTCATTTCTAAATAGTTATTATATTAATTATTGCATGATACGAGTTGGATGTTGTGTAAAACGGCATGGTATATAAGCAATACAAACAATTCATGTTTCCTCTTGTCATCTTTATTTCACAATTACACCAAGTTTACAAAAGTATCCAGTTACATAAACAATTTTAGGAATGTTCCCACAAACATTCAAATATAGATTTCCAAACCATAAATATACCAAATACTAAAAAATCCTAAAAAATGTATTTTGATATAACTCTGCAATTCAGATAATGACCCAAATAATTAAAATAATCACTGAGGAGGTTTTTTGTTTTGTTTCGTTGAAAGCCTCTCGGTCATGAAATCTGTTTCTCTCCTTTACTGGATACAAAAAGCAAAATAATAAGCAGAAGAAGCATTAAAAGAAGTAAATATATCAACTACAAACCAAACCAACTAAATTCTGCTAAATGTTATTTACAAACATTAATTATATTAAAGCGTAATCAATTATAAAGGTTCATTCATAGTTATTGAGTACACCGTGCAATAAACAACATACAAAGAAATGTCCCTAGATATATTGAAAAAATCAAAGTTAGTATGGACGATATTCATTATTACGGAAATAAATAAAATTCAGAAAGTTCTTATCCGATGTAAACGATTTTCAGTTTTTGACTATAACAAATTACCTTCATTATGAAGGTATCATTTTATTGTTTGCGCGACAAACCGTCATATTCTAGAAGATTTACAATCGTGCAAAGTTACTTCAATGTCCCTCGATGTAATTGGAAGCGGAGTATAATATGGATATATGGACGAAGAAGTGTACTAGAGTTTCACTGATAAGGCTTTTGGTTCATGGCTGCTTTCGTAAAAACAGCCAAGCTTCGATGCGACGAGAATACATGCGAATAGCACAAACAGTACAGCGTCTAACATGTTGACGACCTTTTTCCACGAGTAATTGACGTCAGCAATAGACGACTCATCTGTAATTATGCTTTCTGTATCGTGAAATTCGACCACACGATTCGACACAACGTAGTCCTTTTAGAACATGATTTGCCGTTCAAACATCAATAAAACCAGGATGGTGTGTATTGCCACCGTTTCATTAGAACTATACAATTGCAGAAGGGCCAATGCGAGGATGGTTATCATTGTGCTGCAGATAGATTGGATAATGAGAAAGAACGCAGTCAACAACACGGATTCAGATTTCTGTGGCAACAATAGTAAGGAAGACATCGAAAGCCAAGAACAACCTTATGGCGCAGGAGGCCTTTTCACCACTCGTGTTCGGCAGCAAAAAACACAGATGTTCAGAATTTCTAGCGTCATGATTGGCAACATAACTTCCAGCACAAAGTACAGCGGTTAACTTCTTATTGTGAACTTAAAGCGTATGGTGCTGTCAATGGAGTATTCGTCAACTTTCCAACCGGATTCAATTACATGTATATCCCAAAACCGAATAGGGTTCGTGATTTGTCGTTTCGATTCCATACACTCTATCTTTCATGTCAACTTTAACAACATATAATGCAAATGAAGACAATGTATTTTCAATCTGAGACAACAACAAAAAAGCTTTTCCAATGCTTTTACACTGTTGCATATTCCAACTAATTCACGTTACCTAACGTTTGATGTCGATTGAATACTTAGATTCAAACACCTTTAACCATATAACAAAATACATATTACCATATTTATATGCGCAATATTGAAAAATTGATGTAGCCATATTCTAATGTTTTATATTTGTATGTATACAACTCAGGCAAATTTGCGGCATTACATACCAAGTTAAACGAACGAATGTGTAGTAATGTTCAATGATTTAATAATCAATAGCTATATGCATATCGTATTTCATTTCTTGTTATGCAATACATATTGATTCAATTATTTGCGAAAAGAGCAATTGAATATGAGCATAAGATTCTCTGGAAATTAAGGTAGAACCAAAATCCAAATCTCCACTTGCTAACACATTCAGCGTTGTATCAATAAACCACAGGCGTTCATTCACGCGAAATCCGTTGGCTCCTGACGCGATTAACATGTACAATATTCATACGATAAAATTATACGTAAAGTGACAGCTAACTTTTTGAACGGGATATGTTTCTTTTTTTCTAATTTATTGTCGTCATCTTATTCATCTTCAAGGGGCTGTAAAATGGTTTCTGGCATGGATGGGATCGGGAAACCCAACCACAGACTTGATTTTGCTCTTCTTGCAGGTACGAGAGTGAGCATGCATTTGAAACCGTACAAGATCAGCTAGTTTGTCTGACTTCTCACAAGTGACATACTGGTAAACAAAGGCAATTGCTTTCGCTTCTTCATCCTTATCCAAGTTTGAAGCGTCTTTAATCCAGATCAGCATATGAATATGGGGCGATCCCCTTATTTGAAACACCACCTTGTAAAAAAAGTCTTGAATCTGACCTATTGGGTTGGATGTGTTGAGGAGTACGGATGAGATGAAGGTTCTAACCTGGTAGTCGAAATGTCTGGCACAGGTAAATGGATCCTTTTTTACCAACTTCTGCTTCTTAAACCATGTAAACTGTTTAACCTCTTCCTTTGTATAGTTTTTGTTATCGACAGTTTGGAATAAAATCTGTAAAAGGTGTATCCATCTTGTATCTGCTGAGGAAAAAGATGCGAACCATGTTGGAAAGCAAAAAGGTATTTTATTTTACTTTTTCCCAATATGGTGGTGATCCACTCAGTTCTCTGAATATACGAAATCCTAAATCTGTGTTGATGATGTTATAAAGATTGGTAGTAGTTTTAAGGAAGCCAGCTGTAAAGTTCTGATTTACATTGCTTGTCTTCCGAAGGTAGATGGAGGCTTTGTTTAATATATGTTCCATTTGTAATTGCTTAAGCTTGAAGAAAATGTCACCAATATGACCTGCAACCCGTCTATCTGCCCTGCGTAATTCCGACTTGTACAGGTCGCTGGTATAAACCTTGGCTTCATAATTATTTGGTTGCTTACGTCGCTCACCACAAAACAGAGTTGGGAAATCTAGGGATTCAGCATTCCTGACCAACCAGTGTATTGTCTCCTTGACTTTATTAGGTCTGATGTATTCATATAGATAATGATGTTTATAGAAAAGTTTCCTTTTCAATTTCACGGCAATTCAGTCATGAATGTCCTCTAAACGAGGTAAACTTGTAACAGTTCTGTTGACGTTTGTTGGAATATTGACTATGTTACCCGAAATGCACGCTTGTCCTCCCCTATGCAGTTCTCTGATTTGCATGAATGGAATCCAAGCAGAGACCAATCTCTCTTACATCTGTGTCAGATTCAACTGTGTAGGTTCTTTTTGGAAAATATACCATTCGCTTTACTCAATGATGGTAACTTGTTCTTTGCTAGGTATGTCTTGCAAGTAGAGCATAGGTCTTGTTACTTGGAACCATCATGACTTGTGATACCTGTTAATAAGCACTGCTTTTGCCTTTCATTAGCAACGAAAGCGGTAGTTACTTTCATGACATTGTTCCTATACCACAGTTGCTCGCAGCAGGTACATGTAAAAATGGGACCTTTTGCTTCATTTGAATTGAGCTGTTGAATCATGTTGGTGTCTTCTTCTCATTTCCTTCTAACGCTAGCAAAACTGGAAACTTTATCTTTGCTGTCGTTTCATTACTTTCTCATTGTTAGCAAATTCTTGTGATTTACGTTGGCTATGTTTACACTTGATATATTTCTCTCTTTGTTCGGAGAAGAAGTCATTTTCTTAAGTCTATTTGTGTTCTCTTTCCCTTTATATTCAGATAACGATCTTTTGCTTGTTACCGACTTCTATCTTGTTCTCTGTGTTCAGAAGAGGTTCTCTTCCCAAGTCTATTTGTATTCTCTTTGTCTCTATATTCTGATGCAGATCGCTTTGCTTGTATATAGATACTTGTCTAGTTTCTGTATTCAGCAGGGGTCCTTCTAGATTTTTTCTGGATATTCTCTTGGTCTCTGTATTCAGCAGAGGTCCTTCTAGATTGTTTCTGGATCTACTCTTGATCTCTTTAGTTTTCATCTGTCCTCCTTAATTGCATTCGTAACATATGTTCTTGTGTTGCCATTGTCCAATTGTTCAAAAGTTAACCATTTTGTGGTTTGTTATAGAAGTCTTCAGGTCTTCTCTTATAAAGGATTCATCAAAGGGGATAATGGTAGGGTTAATATGTTGACAGCAGTAACAGGCAAATGCTGCTGAAAATGCTCCACAATTTGCCAATGTGTGTTGGGTTACACAATGTTCATATACAACTTGGTAACACTTTGTGTCATAAAACTACTGTACACGTGGCATGATGTCTTGGATACGTCTGTGGAAATATTTAGAGTCAAGTATATGAAAAGTCATATCACAAGGATCCTGCCAAGAAGTAATCCAGTGACCGTTGGTGAAGTGAATGTGAACAGCATGACTATTGGTTGGAACTCTTGGAGGAGGTATATCGGTGTACAGCATGATGACATCAACATTAGCAGGCATTTTATCACCAACTCTCACATGTGGGTAAGATGCTCGAAGAATCTTAATTACAGAAGAAATGAGATCATCTGCTATCAAAACATCTCTGTCAATCATTCTCGTTAACTGTTTTGGGTCAAAATTACAGACAAATTGTATTAGGTTAAGAGTATTGCTGTCTTGGATTCTTGGCATACATTTGTGAGTTTTGAGTCGCTGGAATGTTGTGTGTGTTATTCCACCGTTCAGGCAATGTGCACACTAGTGATCCAAAAGTCTCTTGGCAGATGAACATACTCGTCCACAATTCCCACATTTGTGTTCCCCATTGCAGGAATACATATGATCACCCTTATTCCCAAGCAGGTATGACATGTGCAAAGGTAAGACTTATCTGAAAATGAACAACATTTAAAGGATAATAAGTATGAAATAATGCTGGCATCAGTCAACCATTATATAAAATAAAGCTGCAATCGAACACAATAAAATAAAGTGACATGTACTATTGAAATTAAAATTGCGTTGTATCAAAGTAAAAGTTTATCATAAACTGTGTTTACCTGACGGTGATGAATTAGCAGTAACAGTGAGAGAGTGCATCATGCTGTGGGAAAAGTAATCAGATAAATATAGAATTTAGTTAAAATGTTAAAACAGTAAGATTGAACAAAATTATTGTACAGGGCCTTTTGTATTCCTTCTATAAGGTGTCATTGTTTCAGGAGAATGAAAAAAAATCATGGACTTTTGAACAAAAGTTAAATGAACATAAAATTGTCTCCTTGCAAAATATCCATGTAATTGTCCTATTATTTCAGAGGGTAAAGCCAAACCCTTTGTGCCAAAAACAGAACATCTGTTACGTTCGGTTATGTTGGGTTCTATGTGCAAAAAAAAGCCCTGATTGATAATTTGTAAAATTACTTTGTTAGTTGTAATGTATTTTAATAAAAAAAAGTGATACTGTAAGGTTTTTAAATGTTAGAAAGAACCGTAGAATCATCAATATGCTTAATAATCATTTTGATTGAGAAGTGACATGAACTTTGCAGGATGTAGTGCAAAATGATACCAATAGCATACAAGTACAAGCATAAAGTATTGGAGGTATAGAAGATTATGGTCCTGCAGATCAACAGACATTGTCATGAATGGCAAAATGTAATTAATGATAATTTATGGCTGAATATGCATTTGGTATTTGAAAAACAATGAACTAACTAATTACATACTCACGATAATAATGTATTTGTCTGATAGAAAACAACGAAAAGAAAGACTAGAAAATTAAATAAAGTAACATAAGGTGACGACTTAAAATTTGCAAAGGCTTTTTTGTAAAATTTCCTCAGACTGTAAGATAAATGAAATTTGGGTAATGGACACCACAGTATGACCTTGATGTTTGACATAGTAAACTGAAAGAGGATATGATGGTTGTAAAGGTCATTAGGGTGCTTAAACTGTGAAGGCTGTAGATGGAAGAACTGAAGCTTTCTGGTCTCAGCCGTAGAGTAGTATGGAGACAACGAGTGACTTGAAGAGCCTGTACTTGTGTGGAAGCTGGTGGAACTGCTTGTCCAAAACCTGCTCTGTCTAGCGATCGCTGCAGTTACCATGGCGATTCTTATTCTGACCTCAGCGGTGCTGGTACCATCCTTGGATAGGTTTGATCAATAGTACTTGAAGGTGGTCACTTCTTAAAGTTTCTCGCCGATCATGGTGATGTCATCGTTGGTGTTGGTGTCGTGCTATTCACCAAGATCTTCGACTTCTCCGTGCTGACCTCCTTCTCGTATGCTCCTGCTCTTTCGTATAGCTTTTAGGTGAGGTCTTGGAGTTCACTGCTGGTACCACCCATTTGGCCAATATCATTGAGCGAATCTTAATTTGGGTTGGGTTATCCACCGATGAAGATGGAGGTGTGGTGGTCTTCGAGACTCTCGTGCACTGCATTATCGTTTCAAGGAAAAGGTTTAACATGACGGGGCTGAGCAGACAACCCTGACGGACGCCCACTGATGTCCTGAAGGAGTCACCCATTTGTCAATTTAATAGTTCTGCGCTGCTGACGTTTCCGTAGAGTTCTTGGATGACGTTAACCGGCCCTTTGTCAATGTAGAAACCTCTCAGAACCTGCAATAAGCCATCATGTCTCAAGCGGTCAAAAGCTGTCTTGAAGTCGACGAAGTTGTTGAAGAGCTCACGCTGGTGTTGCATGTCTTTCTCAATGATAACTATGCAGTTGAAGATATGTCCCACTTTGAAAGAATAAATCAATATTTTAAAGACTATAAACTGTTTTATTCAGTATTTCAGTTCAATAGATGTCGCGAGTGCATATTTCATGAACAAACAATTCGTCATCTGTCACTGTGATCAGTGTACCGAACAAAGAAAATTCACATCAACTTGAACATACCACATGACTAAATCGTTGTCATATTTTCGCGCTTAATTTGCACGCTTGTTATGGACACTCAATCACAGACGCAATCAAGTATAACGAAAAGATATAAATGCAGAATATAATATGTATGTTCATGTATACGTGCACAATTTAACATAGACTTTAAATAACTCATTACAGTAAATCCATTTTCTTATCTTACATGTATAAACATTACGTTCATAGTTTTCTCCCATATTCGTTTACTTTTCTTGCCTATTATATATCGACCCTGCCTCTGTACATTTGCTTTATGATATGACCTTAGTTCTGGGAAAACTGGGTCTTACTCGTGTGCTTTAAGTGTAGACCCAGATTAGCCTGTGCAGTTCGCTCTGGCTAATAAGGGACATCACTCTTATGATAAATTCATATAAGGGAGATTATTCAAAAACTAAGGTAGATAGAGTTATGGTTCTTGGTTAAAACACTTCTCCTAGTTGCCATATGTTTATATTCTAAGTTTGAAGTAAATCCATGGAATACATTTGGAGTTATGCTCTGGACAAAGTTTCGGACGGAAGGACGGACAGACGGACGCAGACTATTTATATATCCCCTTCCGAATATTCATTTCGGCGGTGATAATAAGCATGTGTTCTTGGCCAAAAATTCAATGTTTACAGCATTCATTTACACAGTTATGCTGCGCACAAGGTGAAATTTTGGCACCGATAAAAGACGTATTCAATTATGTATTCGTAAATCTGAAATGCTGCTGATATGGTAAACATGAAATAAATGACTTGTTTTTAATTCAAGCACAATGTATCACAACATTGAGGGAGCCCGTTCGACCACTTTAACCACCAAAAAACTGGCTTACACGCTTGTCGAATGCGTTCGTAATATTTTTAAAATGAATGGGCTTGTTTTTTCTGTCCGACGCTCAGTTCTGATGTAGAGAAACGGATGTGATGAATGGTTAAGTTCCAATCCGAACAAGCTCGGACGCACGCGCACATTGTCGACCTTTGTGACTGATATATCAAACTTTACGCAAGCGGGCTCGTGGAAAACAAATCGTGTAAGTTTCATTATGTTTCTGTTGTTTTTTGCATGAGTGCTTTTAACGGGAGATTAAAACATAACATGGAGAATGTACGTGATTCAATCACAGGAGGGAATCCCTTTTTTAAATATATGCTATAAAAACATGAGGAAGATAAATATGTCTTACATGCAACGCGGTGTCTTATGACAGATAACTTTTGTGAAGTTATTTTAATATCCATCCGTGTGACAAAGGTTTGGCCGAGACAGGGTTTTTCACGCTGTATAATGGCAAACATGTACCTTTGACCGCTTAAGTGTGGCCTTGATCTTTGAGAGACGGGTGTTATACGCGACAAATCGTCGGATGATGGTTTACATTTGTTGTGCCAAATTATTTTGTTCTTCGATCAATATACATGTATGGTAGAGACAGGAAATTTCAAGCTGTTTTGTCGGTACTTTCCTGTCGGTGTAACATTGTCCTTTGATGGGTGTTACATTCATTGAATAATCTTATGTGGTTCAAAATATGAGCGTTATTATTTTGAAATCCATCAATGTAAGGCAAAGTAATGGCTGATACAGGATTTTCAGACGGGCATCGGACAGTACGATTGCTATATTCCAACTTCTCTGAAACGTGATGTAAAAACTTTCATGATCCGCCAAATACAGGCTCTTTCCGTGACCTTTGGTGGTTCAATATGCCTTAGGCATTCAATGTTATCAAGTTGAATACGTTAAATATTACGTGTCAAGTGTGCAACACAGAAGATCCTTGTTCGGTCTAAACATTGGCAGTTTTTTTTTCGGCATAGCTGTATTAAGCCAGCTTTTCACCTTACCTGACCTTTGTAAGTGTCCAATAAAATTCAAATAAAATTTCCCGCGGCTAGGTACGAATGAATACACTTCATTTATTCCATTGGCTGATTTGAGTATACCACCAGAACATTGGAAACATATCCGCGTCTTTGTAACACTGATTTACTGCATGAAACAATTTTATCTCTAATGAAAAGGCTTAATAGATAGATCAGTTTTACACTCAATTCTCGACATTAATACAGTTTGTGCGTGCACCTTTTATTTTCAGAGAATTACCAGCGCATAAGCGTTTATACTTATGTTCTCATATTTAGTACTTACTTCCATATTCCTGTCAACATGTTAACATGTAAAAGTATAAAGAGCAGTGGAAGCGAGGCCTCACTTTAATGCATTATCGGGTCAATTCGCGGCCAGTGTGTGAATATCAGAGTTAATATACAGGTCATCACCGGAATTCGCGGCCAGTAAAATAATCGTTATATAATAAAGACGCTATCCGTGAACTAGGTGACCTGGAATTTTCTTTAGACCAGAAACGTTAAATGAAGATATTCAGCAATATAATTATGGTATGTCAATAATAGATTCTTAATGTGTTTTCAACAATACAATGATAAATACTATTTTTGATTAATTTAACAATAATTATTCCACCATATTGACTAATGTATTAAGCATGAGCGCGATGATTCTCGATACTGTTAATAATCGAATCAAATAGCAATGCCCGACAAACCACTAAAACAAGTTTGTTCGAAGAACGCGCCTATAAATACGGATACTTCGCGTGTGGCCGGTTGACTAATGTTTTAATTTCACTTCCATTCTTCTTTTGGTTTTCTGTTTTGTATCTATAGATTTATGACCAGCAATATGTTATAATGTAAAATAAGCCTCGAAAACTCCGCGTAACATCCCGTACTGCGTGTGATGCAGCTAAGAACTGCACAGAAAAAGACATTCGCTATCCTTGATCTCATTCATTGAACTATCAACGCCGTATATCTTTTTTAAAGATATTTCTTGTTTAATCTTTCCCAATCAGTCAAGTTCTGGTACCTCCCAGGAGCTAAGTCTATTAAGTCTTTGGGTAACAATGTAATCAAGCTTATACCGTTAGATTTTCACTAAAATAAACGGTATAAAAACAAGAACACACCATTAAATAAGACATGTTTAATGCAAAGCACTTTACGGCACAGAATTCAGACTAAACAATGAAGTATACGTTGAACTTGCAAATATAGATTAAAAAAATTGTAGATACAAAAAGTTGAAATCAAATGTCGATATAAAAATATTTAAACATTACAATAAAATGAATGACCTACGATTGCCTTTTATGTTCAAGAATTGAATTTTATATAGCATACATATCTTAACATATCTACGGCATTTACATTATCAACCAACATACATTTATGATATCAACAAGTTACCATTCGCTCTGTTTTACCGCTATCAATTCAATTCAATATACAGCACAATAACATACAAGTATATATATATATATATATATATATATATATAGAGAGAGAGAGAGAGAGAGAGAGAGGGTATTTAATAAAGCATTCACAAATTTACTGGTTATTCTTAAATACCATAAAACTCTCTAAACTACACTCGCATATTTTTTATTAATTACTTCAAATAAGTTATGTAGTGTACACTTACATATACTATGTAATTTTCTATATAATTCAGGTGTCTACTGACATTTTGTTGAGGTTGTTTTTCTTTACAAACCATGCAACTGGCAACTCATTTAAATAAATTGTCTTAATGTACCGGTAGATATTTACAAAATTATAAAATCAACAATTGTTTTTTCTGCAAATATATGCAATGATATTGTAACAATCAAATTTATTACATCTTAAAACAACATTATGTATAATTTCTTGCCCACATAAAAATGCTATGAAGTTGACATCGCTTAATGTTAAATCAACCACCGTACCAAAGTGGAATACCCTTTGGTCTTCTCAAACGATGTATAAACCCATTGTCCACAATGTTTGCATCTTTTTCTTCATCATTCTCAAAAACAAAAACAAAAATACATTTTCCTTCATCCCTCTCAAAAACATACCAATAGAAATACAATCAACCATATTTTTATATTCTCATATATGCGTACTATCAAGCTGATCCTAATTTTCATGTTCAGTCATAAACCAATAAAGGTATTGTATTCACAATGAGTAAAGGGAATCCTTCAAACCATATCATAATATTTGGATAAGACCTTTATTTCATAGATTGTATGCAGATTTTGTGCCTGTTGGGTGCATACAATAAATTCATTCCACCAATTCAAAATGTCGAGACAATTGGCTTATTTTTCATTCTAATTAAACCTGGACACATATTCTGCACTGATGCAATTACCTCTGCCACCCAAGCTTTTACCTCATTCACAATCACCATTGCCTCTCAGTCTCAAAACAGGCTCGCTATTCACGAATGACAAAAAGAAGTGCAATTGTGGGAATAAGTGTAAAAGCAATCCCATACCCCACACAATTACTGCATTGATATTCCTCTTGATTTTATATTTTTCCCTAATAAAATCAATTATTCCCTTCTAAATTTCCAGGTTTCAAGTTCCAAGATTCTCCTCATCGCCTCCTCCGACTCTCCTCCACTCTCCCTGGCCTCCTCCTCTCATCCCCCCTTTCAAATCTGTCCCCTTCCTCACCCCTACCTCCCCTGCTGATCCCCTCCCTGTCATCACGACCCCCCTCTCCTCTTCCCCCTCTCCTATCATCCCTCCCCTGATACAATTCATGGTACTCCTCCCTGTCCCTGACCATTTCCAAGTTCCTCTGCCTTTCCTTCTCGAATTTATCCTCATAGATGTCTAGCCTTTCAAATGTCCTCTCAACATGGACCCTAGCATCATCTTTGTCACCCACAATCAGCTCGCCTCTTTTGTCTTTCTTAGGCCTGTCTTTGTCTTTTCTTTCTTTTCTTTTTCCATCCCCTTTTTCACCTCTACCCTGCTGCCGGTCATCCCTGCCATCTCTAACCCCGCGCCGATTATCCCTATCACCTGACCCCCCAAAACTGTCGTCCCTTCCGCTGTTACGATCATCCCTTCCACTGTTACGATCGCTTCGGTAATTCCTGGCATCCAGTGCATCACTGCTATCTGGGCTGCTATGCTTCTCATAACTCCGCTGCATTGCCCTTCTTGAGCCTTTCTCTTCTCGATCTCGATTTTTTTGAGACCCATCAGAAAAAACATCTCCCTGCTCACGATTTCTGTCTCTTCGATTTTTACCGACCCTAATTGCATCACTATCTACGAACTCCTCTCTAGACGAATCTAAATCTTTTTGTTTTCTTTTTTCCTTCTTACCAGCTTTTTTCCTTGATTTTTCTTCCTGAAAACCTCCAGGGGGTGGCAAATTATCAATGTCACCGTAATTGGCCAGTTTTGCCAATTTTCTGAACTTTTCTTCTTGCTCTCTCTGCACGTCCTCCTGGCTAGGTTGCTTTGGTTTCTTCTTGTTTTTCCTCTCATCCATTCTCCCATTGCGGTCATGCTTTCCATTTGCTCTATCGATATTGCGATTTAAAGAACCTGAGGCAGGCGATTCTTTTTTCTTGCTCGTTTTTTCCATTGGTCTGGTTTTTCCAGAGTCCTTTTTACGTTTTACAGATGGGTCTTCATCAGCTGATTCTGACTCTGCAAGCAAATACATTTTTTTTTAATTGATCATTATTGACTATTACATTTACAAATACGTACAACAAACAAAATGTTTACAATAGCAAAAAGCCTGCAAAAACACAATATGAAATGTCTTATTAACTTAACTTCTAGTTTAAAACTGAAACTATGTGTGGTTCCAATATTATATATTTTTAATTATGTTTCCTAAATACTAAAACTGTTTACATAGTTTTGTGATACTACCATGAATAAATGAAATAATATCTCTTTTGAGAAAGAAAAGTTCAAACAGGACCAAGATTTTGATAAATTCATATTCCACTCATGCAAACATTATATTAAGTATAGAAAAATTGGCCAATTTGAATTATGTCTAGGTCAAAATTTAGGTCAAATTTAAGGTAAAAAAACAGGTCAAGTGATGTGGGTTTGTTGAATATATTCATGGATAATATCCATACAGATAATATCTAGGAAACCCCACCTGCCTAGTAAGGAGACCACCAACCAAGCTCACATATACCCAAAACCGGAAGTGAACTAGGGTCACCTAGCTGAGAAGGGTGTGTCCCAATCACTGCACACCCCCAACCTGACAGCACAGTTAGCTTTTATCTAGATACAGAATATGAAAATGACCCTCGTTCTGGGAAAGCTGAGCTTATTGCATGTGCGTAAAGTATTGTCCCAGATTAGCCTGTGAAGTCTGCACAGGCTTATAAGGGACAACACTTTTGGCTTTTATGGAATTTTTGATTAAACGGAAGTCTCTTCTCAACAAAAATTCAGATTAAGTGGAAATTATAATACCTGATTAACCTGTGCAGACTGCACAGGCTATTCAGAGACGACACTTAACACACATGAATTAAAGCCCAGTTTTCCCAATGCAAGGCTTGAATACAGATAATAATCTAAAATTTACCTGAAGAACTATCAGAGTTGCTGGAGTCGTCACTTTCATCATTAGACTCCTCAGAGCTCCCGGATGACTCAGACTCCTCCACTGCCGCCGCTGCAAGCTCCTGCTGCTCCTGTTTCTGCTGCATAAGCTTCTTGGAGACGTTCTTCAGGTGCTCACGGAGGTCATCTCTGTGGGCAAGATAAAACTGACAATGTGGGGCTGGGAGATATGGGGGCAAAGCAGGAGGGGAGGCCTAGGCAAATTTTAAAATAAGATTTTCAATTCTGCCTTTTCCTCCCTTTTAAGATTTTGCTCTTCTAATTATGCATCTTAACGTTTTGATACAAACAAGAGAACCTGAAAGGCCCAAAGTCCCTCACCTGAGGAACTGACCTGTTCTGTGCAGCCCAAGATATCATTAGAACAAATCCTCTGACCAACAAGGTTTTACTATAGCCATATAAGGATAAATTCCCCACCCCCTGGAGCCCATGGTTTTCAGCAGACCAAAACCATATTCAAACTAGTCCAAGATATCATTAAAACAAATACTTTGACAAAGTTTAATGAAGATTGGACAATAAATGTGACTTTTAGAGTTTTTACTAAAGTCATATCAGGAAAAATTCCCCACCCCCTGGTAGCCATGTTTATATACCAAACGAAAACAAGATGTGTTTGTGAAACACAATGTCCCCCTATATGACGTTTGACCTTGAAGGATGACCTTGACCTTTCATCACTCACAATGTGCAGCTCCTTGAGATACACACGCATTTCAAATATAAAACTGCTAGCTTCAATATTGCAGAAGTGACATTACATGAGCAATTTTGACCCATATATTTGACCTTGAAGGATGACCTTGACCTTGACTTTTCACCACTCAAAATGTGCAGCTCCATGAGATACACAAGCATGCCAAATATCAAGTTGCTATCTTCAATATTGCAAAAGTATTCATAAATAAGCGATTTGGGCCACATATATTTGACCTCTGACCTTGAAGGATAACCTTGACCTTAACCTTTCACCACTCAAAATGTGCAGCTCCATGAGATACACATGCATGCCAAATATCAAGTTGCTATCTTCAATATTGCAAATTTATTCATAAAATAAGCGATTTTGGCCACATATATTTGACCTCTGACCTTGAAGGATGACCTTGACCTTTCACTACTCAAAATGTGCAGCTTCATGAGATACACATGCATGCCAAATATGAAGTTGCTATCTTCAATATAGCAAAAGTTATTGCAAAATGTTAAAGTTGGTGCAAACCAACCAACAGACCAACCAACCAACAGACCAACCAACCAACAGACAGGGCAAAAACATTATGTCCCCCACTACTATAGTGGGGGACATAAAAAAAATTCAACTCATCATATTATTGGAACAAATCTTCTGACCAAGTTTTTTGCAGATCAGAAAATACATGTGGCCTCTAGAGTGTAAACAAGGTTTTATTATTACCTGATGCCTTATATAAATGATAATTAATTATTTTTTGCTATTTCCTCGTAGAAAAAGAAATTTGCCATGTTTTAAACTGTTACCGGTGAATATCGAACTGTTGACCAGTCAACAGTTTGAACTGTTGGCCGCTGGAATAATGACGTCATTTCGTCGAAAAAATGACGTCATTTTACAGTTAAACAGTCAAAATTATTTATTTTATCGATTACTGTTGTGTGTAAATAAAAATTTAGTTTGCTGTTTTTTCTATGTTGGAAATTTGATCAGGTAATAAAACACTTATTTCATGGATGCTTGGTGAACAGTCAAAACTGTTGTCCCTCGGTATCAGTGCTGACATTTGGAACTGTTGCCCTCGGCCTATCGGCCTCGGGCAACAGTACCAAAGTCATCCCTGATACCTTGGGAAACAGTTTTGACTGTTCACCGCGCATCCATGAAATAAGTGTATACTGTTGCCATATATGGAAAAATGCCCTGCTTCCTTGCGGCCATATTTTTCAACAAAACAGAACCATTTTCGAACTTGTCCAAGATATCATTCAGACGAATCTTCTGACAAAATTTCAGGAAGATTGGACACAAAAGCTCACCATGAGCACATTGTGTTCAGGTGAGCTAAACAGAGGTAACATCCCTATAGACTACTCCAAAATGTAAGAGTAAAGTTTATGCAGTTTATGGAGACATGCCTGATACTGCATTATGTGAGGAGTGTGTCCCAGGACTTCTACTTAATTAACTATTTGACTTATGAAAGATGGGACAATTTTTTAAATTATAGCTGCAAATTGCAGCTATTTGTTTTGACTGAAATACATTTGTTATTAAGGTGTGTTTTGTGCTGCGGAGGGAAGCAGGAGTAGACCAGAGGAAACCCCACCTGTCTCGTATGGTGACCACAAACCAAATTCAAATGTTTGCGGGAATGGGATCGAACCAGTTTGCCTAGGTGAGAAGCCTATGTACCAACTACTGCTCTGACTGGATAGGGTATAACAGGTGGGAGAGCGGATATAAGGGGGAGGGGGGGGGGGGGGGCAATGAAAGATGGAGGGGAGGCTAAGAAACTTTTAAAATCTTTCTTTGGTTACATTGAAATGTCTTGCTACTGTTTTTATGCTTCTTAACTTTTTGATGGTAAATATAGGATTTGGCACGAGTTGTCATATCATACCATATTTTATTAAACGAGTTGAGGAATTCTGTTAGTAAGTGAGACTTTGGCGAGTTTACTAACGAATTTCCTGGACGAGTGTCATAAAATATGGTATGATATGACGAGTGTCAGATCTTTTTTATCACATGCTTTTAAATGAGCAAATTAAATAAATATTTACGCAAACATAATGATTAATCCCGAATGTTGTTTACATTTCATGACGTCATTTGATGTTGCAACGTCATTTCAGCAAAATAAAAAAATGCGATTGGTCAATAAACGAAAACTAAGCCAATGAAAACGTTTAACAAGAGCATCGCCTTGCGGGTGCAGACCGCTCATCTATTTTTTTTTTTAAAGGTGAAGGGACTCTCATTTTCAATCACAAAGGAGGGAGGGGTGGAGTGAAGAGGGGTGCATTGTGTGGGGGTGTGGACATTTATTACATTATGTTCCAAAAATGCAAAAAAAATGCAAAAAAAAATTGGGGGGGGGGGTGGGGTTGGTGGGGGGGGGGTGGGGGGGGATTCTTGGGTGCGATGGTTGGAGGGTATTTCAAACATAAAATAATAAAAATAAATATTTGTGTTTTTTAACCGTTTCAAAAAAACAAATTGGGGGGGGAGGTGAGGTGGGGGGTATAGTGTGAGGGTGTGGTGGTAATTTGTGAGATCTTAAAAAAAAATATTTAGGGGGGGGATTCGGGTGGGGGGTGGGGGGAGGGGGGGTGGGGGAAGATTTCAAACATAAAATAATCAAAATAAATAGTTTTGTTTTTTAACCGTTTAAAAAAAAAATTGGGGGAGGGGATGGGGTGGGGGGTGGTATAGTGTGAGGGTGTGGTGGTCATTTGTGAGATGATCTTAAAAAAAAAAAAAAAAAAAAAATAGGGGGGGGGGGATTTGGGGGGGGGGGGGGGGGGGAGGGGGGGAGGGCACGGGCGATGGTTTGGGTAGAGTCTATTGTGGTATGTCAGGTAAGAGTAGTTTTGTCAAAGTATCAATCAAATCTAATCATAAATAAAGAAGTTATGGCAATTTTAGCTAAATTTAATAATTTGACCTTGAGAGTCAAGGTCATTCAAAGGTCAAGGCAAAATTCAACTTGCCAGGTACAGTAACCTCATGATAGCATGAAAGTATTTGAAGTTTGAAAGCAATAGCCTTGATACTTAAGAAGTAAAGTGGATCGAAACACAAAATTTAACCATATATTCAAAGTTACTAAGTCAAAAAAGGGCCATAATTCCATAAAAATGACAGAGTTATGCAACTTGTCCTTTTACTGTACCCTTATGACAGTTTGCGAGTGTTCCAAGTATGAAAGCAATAGCTTTGATACTGTAGGAATAAAGTGGACCTAAACACAAAACATAACCAAATGTTCAATTTTCTAAGTATAAAAAGGGCACATAATTCTGTCAAAATGCCAGTCAGAGTTACATAACTTTGCCTGCACAGTCCCCTTACGATAGTTAATAAGTGTTGCAAGTATGAAAGCAATAGCTTTGATACTTAAGGAATAAAATGGACCTAAACACAAAACTTAACCAAAATTTTCAATTTTCTAAGTATAAAAAGGGCACATAATTCTGTCAAAATGCACGCCAGAGTTATCTAACTTTGCCTGCCCAGTCCCCTCATGATAGTAAGTAAGTGTACCAAGTTTGAATGCAATAGCATTGATACTTTCTGAGAAAAGTGGACCTAAACGCAAAACTTAACCGGACGCCGACGCCGACGCAGACGCCAAGGTGATGACAATAGCTCATAATTTTTTTTCAAAATATAGATGAGCTAAAAATGTTGTATTACACATGTGTAATATAAAAAAATCTGTAATGGTTGTATTACATGGGAAACAGGGTATAGCATGTGATAAAAATAAAATTGGAAACCGTCCCATAAAACTACTCAAAACTGCAGGAATATTGTGGCCTTCATGAATGGAAAGGTTACTGTATTATTTGAATATCGAAACAAATAATGTAACAGAAAGTACATGTACATACGTGAGACCACCCAGCCCAATGGTTGTGAAGAAGTTGATGGCGAATCTCGTGTCCCGAGGGTTGTCTCTGGGCATCAGACCCGCATAATACTCTTGAAGAGTCCTGCAGAAAAGACGTGTGTGCATTCAATTTCTTTTGCTCTTCATTGCACAGAAGACAGAAAAAAATTAACAAAAAAGCAGTGTGTGTTTACAATTACTTACGCTTTTCGTGGAACTTATGTCAGAAAACAAATAATTTTTATGTCAATTAAAGTACACTTGGCCAACTACTATGTGTTGATTTTTTTTTATTGATAAAGCAACAAGTTATAGAATACTACGCATAATTTACAAAGTGCTCATTTTTAACCATGTCTTACAAAAAAGAGTATGTGTGTTTTATGTTAATGATTTCGGATGATCTGAAATAAACTCTAAAACAACAGCTTACAAGTAATTTAGAACTATTCCATGCAAAACATGTATCATTCAGTTTTAAACTCGGAGACTAAAACAATCAAAAGTCCTACTGCTAAAATATGAATTAGCTTCCTCAGATTCAAAACTTCATATAACCAGTATCACACAACAAGAGCACCGCATAACGGGTGCCACGCTCGGCTGCTAAAGCTTGTCAGAATTTTTTTTTTTTTTTTTTTTTAGAGGTCACAGTTACCTTGACCTTTGACCTAGTGACCCAAAATGGGTGTGGCATGTAGAACTCATCAAGGTGCATCTACATATGAAGTTTCAAAGTTGTAGGTGGAAGCACTTTGATTTTAGAAGCCATGTTAAGGTTTTTGTTAAAGTTTTATATTAGAGGTCACAGTGACCTTGACCTTTGACCTAGTGACCCCAAAATGTGTGTGGCATGTAGAACTCATCAAGGTGCAACTACATATGAAGTTTCAAAGTTGTAGGTGGAAGCACTTTGATTTTAGAGCCTATGTTAAAGTTTGATATAAGAGGTCACAGTGACCTTGACCTTTGACCTAGTGACTCAAAAATGGTTGTGGCGTGTAGAACTCATCAAGGTGCATCTACATATGAAGTTTCAAAGTTGTAGGTGGAAGCACTTTGATTTTAGAGCCAATGTTAAGGTTTTAGCACGACGCCTACGGCGGACAGCGGATGAGCTGGCTATGACAATAGCTCGTGTTTTCTCCGAAAACAGCCTCACTAAAAATGGGAGTTATTCCATAAGGAGCAATTGGGCAGGATGGACTGGAGCTCCTCTGGCTATTGGCCACAAAAACCTTGTGCGAGTTTAATGCAGTCAGGGAAGATCCTGACTGCATGATTATGCAGGCATAAGACCCATTTTTGCATGAGGCGACTTACATAATCTGATGAAAAAAGTTCAGTAACAATTCAAAAATCAGGCTTGCATTTTCAAAATGCTTAATTCGATGATAATGTATTGATAGTCACAACAGAGATAAACACAGGACATTATGGTAAAATAAGTTTACGTATGTAAATGTCTTTGTTAATTGATCGTATATACATATGTTACCAAATAAATAGTCATTTAACCAGGAAAAAAAACACTGACAGAATTAGATAATATATAAATATATATTAAGAAATGAATAAAATCATTTAAACATGGGGAAAAAAGAGTAAATAAAATAATTCGACGACAGTGAACAGACAGGTTTTTTAGAGTGAACCTACGGGTCTTTGAGCCTGTCGTTGAGCTTGGGCAGACCCAGATACTCCGAGAGCTCCTGGAACAGGATCTTGATGAAGATACGGCTGGCCGACGTCGTGTCATCCTCGTTCAGCTTGATGTTGGCCACTACCTGATATGGGAGTAGAACAGACTGGGTCAATATAGGAGACTTGTTTTAGGAAAACTATGCTTACTGCATGTGCTTAAAGTATCGTCCAAGATAAGCCTGTGCAGTCAGGGGCGACACTTGTGGAAAGTGTCCTACCTGATTAGCCTGTGTGGACTGCATAGGTTAATTATAGGATGACACTTTATGCACATGAATTGAACCCAGTTTTCCCAGAACAGACACGATTGCTATAAAGGTACGTAAACTTATTAATTTAAATAATTGCGAAAGATTGATAACCAAATTTGTCAATACAGACAGAAGGAACATGTAGCCAACTATGACTGAATAAGCATGCTCATATTTGGATCGGTATTATTACATGTGAATACATCGTCCAAACTGGCAATAGTTTTGCTAAGTTAGCTAATATATGTAACATGTATGTAAACAGGTATGTGTTCAATCACTCATAAATATTGTACTGAACTAACCTCGCATTTCTAGTTAAGAGATCCTCTCATTTTTCCAAATAAACAGGGATTTGTGACGAAAACGCATCAATAATTTCAAGCCAAGCATTGTTACAATTTGCAGTTATTGGCAAATGGCAGTGTAAAGAGGAAAGGAACCTTGCTAACATAGGTATCAATCCAATCCTATAAACTTAAGATGTGTGTAAATTATGTTGTTAAACACATTCTTGAATAAATATGTTTAAACCAAGTGGCAGTGTAAGCCAGCCCCCTAAACTTACTGCCCACGAGATGGAGTCTGTGAACAGCAGGTGAGCAAAGAACTTGGCCACGTTCCTCAGTTTGTTGGTCTCCAGGCGGTGAATGGTCTCGTACTGCTCCTTGAACATCGCCTGGAACGGCTCCACGTACTTGCGGTCTAGCATGCAGAACCTCTGTAACATTGAACCATGTGTCAATGAAAGGCTCCTTATGGTAAAACTGGGCTTAACCCTCTCTCCAATAAGAAGCCAAGTGAAAATGGCTTTAGCAAACAGCATAAAACCAGAACAGCCTGCGAGTAACTCGCAGTTTGTTCAGGTTTTATGCTGTTTGCTGCTCTTCATTAACTAAGGGTTTGAAATGAAACCTTTAAACTTGAACCTAGTAAGATAGGTATTGAAATATAAATGTAAATTGCTAAGGACTACAAATGCGTCAAAATACCTATCTCAGTGGTAAAGGGTTAACTTACAAACATACAAATGGGTCAATCTAAGGTAAATGTTTCAACTTTGAAAGTTTCACAGGTGTGAGTTATAATTATGTGGTCATCAAAAATAATGGCCTGAAATAAATATAACAAAATAAAAGCCAGTCAGTGACTTTTTCTGCAGCACTGTATGAAATCAAAGCTCTTGATGGATCTACAAAAACCTTCCAGCACAGTTTCTATGTTATCACCCACTGCTGCTTACCCCAGCAGGGTTTTTTTTCCTTCTTGTGACCCGCCGAAAAACGGCCCTTTTCCCTCGGGATTTTTTCCCCTCAGCAGGTAAATTTTCCACCTTATTTTATGTTCCCCCCCCCCCCAAACATTTTTTTTTAAATCTTTAAATACATAAGTTAGCCTTATCCAGTGTATAAAATAGAACTTATTGCATAATTAAATTATCTGTTGCCTTGAATTTGTTTTAAAAACAGTAAAATATGTTAAATTGATTATTTTAGACTTTCCTTATTTTCCCCAAAAATCCAGCGTTTCGAGTGATTTGTTTCCCCCAAAAAATCCTGCATTTCAATGATTTTTTTCCCCTTAAAAAAGGCAATGCCCTTTCCCCAAATTCAGATAAGAAACCCTGCACAGCCAGCAGTCCAGTGGATATGGTGTCGACTAGCGACTGGGAGGTCATGGGTTTGATCCCCACTGTGGCAGCGTTCTTTAGATATCTCCCCCCAAAGCCACCCAGTGCTGGTCCTCCAAGGAAAGGGACTTGAGAGTGTCACAATTAGCCTTTGGCTTTCAATGTAATTGAGCAAAAATGACAACGTTTAACTTACCCCCGCCAGCAGTCCAAAAAACTTCTCATAGGTCCTCATCTGGGCACAGCAGTCCAGTATCATGTAACACAGCTCCACCTGTGGGTATAGACAGGAGAGTTGGTTTTAAATATATGACTTTTATGTAAGCATGTTTGTGTAGAAGGCAAAGTGAACGTGGCTAAATGTAACCATCATAAAACACGCGCAGCTTGGGAGTAACTTGAAGTCTCTTGAAGGTTTCAAGCTGTTTGCTGATAATCAGTATCATAGGATTGGAAATGAAGGCTATACAACTTGAATCTAGTAAGAAAGGTCTTCAACTTAATTTGATTTTCTAAGGAACTACAAATGCGTTAAAGTGTGTTTTTAGCTCCACTGGCCAGAGGCCAGCGGGGCTTACGTCATGGTCCTGTGTCTGTCGTGCGTGCGTGCATCTGTCGGTGTGTTAACATTTTCTTTAAACATCTTCTTCTCCTAAAGTACTGGTCCAATTCTGATGAAATTTCTCAGGAATGTTTCTTGGGTGAACCTCTTTCAAATTTGTTCAAATTATGCCCCTGGGGTCAAATTTGACCCCGCCCCGGGGTCACAAAATTGAAAATTTGCTTATATAAGGCCTATTTTGTGAAAACTTTCAAAATCTTCTCGTCAATAACCATTGGGCCTAGGGTTATCAAATTGGGTATGTAGATACATCTAATAGTCCTCTACCAAATTTCTTCAAATTATGCCCCTGGGGTCAAATTTGACCCTGCACCGGGGATCACAAAATTGAACATATGCTTATATAAAGCCTATTTTGTGCAAACTTTAAAAATCTTCTTGTCCATAACCGTAGGGCCTAGGGCTACCAAATTCGGTATGTAGTGACTTCTAATAGTTCTCTACTTAGTTTGTTCAAATTATGCCCCTGGGGTCAAATTTGACCCTGCCCCGGGGGTCACAAAAAGGAACATATGCTTAATATATCTGCGGCCCGCGAAATCTCTCTACATTTTAAACTGGTAGATTCTGCCTAAGCATTTTTAAAACGAGCAATATAATTGGCTGTCGTTTCCCAATCTTCCAATTAAAATCGGTTTCATAAAATGTGTTTGGTATTTCGTATGCAAATGGCGCCATTGTGAAGCGAAAATTAAAATTATTGAAATGACAAATATCAATCGAATTAACGACTGACATCATATAGTTTGATAGGAATAATGAAATGTGTTTGTCAACCAAAAAGACTACGTTTTAGATACAAGAAACACATATTTTGTTTAGAAATGAGCACAGTGAATTTGTGTCACGGAAACCAGTGTTTCTGTTTGCAAATTGGGAGTTCAGTCTATTCGCGAAGTAAAACAATTTAGAAGAGGATCTTTCGAACATGGAAATAGACAAACATGATTTGATTTATATGATAGTGGATCTGTGTATAATCAGATTCATATGCATATTCTGCTTTATTATGTTTGTCACGCTGTTCAGTTAATTGAAATAGCATTGAACTAAAGATGTGAAATGCAAGACATTGAAAGGTAAACAAATTACATATATTAATTTAACTCAGTTTAATACATCTTTAACACAAGAAGAACACTCAAGTGTGTTTGATTATATTTAGTCCATTAACCTTGTTTGTATATATTTTGTAAAAAATTTGTATTGATTTGTTTGTTTTCACCAAATGGTTAGTATTATTCTTTTATGTTAACGTTCTCAAAATTCTTGTTTTATTATAGGCCCTATTTATGAAAAAAAAATTGAATGACATTTAATGATTTATAAACAGATTGCAAAAAATATTTGTTCAAGATAAACTTAACAAAAAATTGTTACATTGTAATTAAGTGATTTTAATATTCAGTAGCAAAAAAGTAAGGAGAATCCAACTTAAAAAAGATGTATCTATTAAAAATATATTCTACCTATGCCGTGAACAATCCCCTTGTTTATAATATGACTGCCGCTAAGTCGATTACTAGAAACCTATCAAAGAATAGGTCAGATACCTTATTTCAATACAGTGCTCCAGCTAGGCCTAAATCGAAGGGCGCCGCGCCCTGCCCTCCCGAACCTCCGCCCTGCCCCCCCGAACCTCCGCCCTGCCCCCCCCCCCCCCTAAAAAAAAAAAAAAAAAAAAAAAAATTTTTTTTTTTTTTTTTTTTTACATATGATAATTCATAAATCCCTTATTACATTGTAATTAGTTTAATCCTCATTGTAGACATTATCTTAGAATGGTTTAATAATAATGGGAATAATACAATTATTTATAACATGCAATAGGAAGCATTCCAGAAACACCCGTGCGCTCGAACGTGCCCTTTTCACAAAATACTGCGCGTCGAAAGTGCCCTTTTGACAAAAAAGCCCCCCTGCCCTTTTCAAATCCTAGCTGGAGCACTGCAATATATATGGCAATCCTAGTATTTTTCAAAAACAAATATGACAGGTAACCAATGTCAGATGGAAAAAGTAAAGGAAAGTTAGGTCAAGCTAATTGTTTGTCATGATATTTCTTTAAACCTCACGCCATATGCAAGTAGTGTTGCCATGATCGCAACATCTTGATATATTATAATTCAATTTTTTGTCTTATAAACATTAACTTTGTTAAACAAACAACCTCTACAAAGTTATCATTCCTACCGCCTTTAGGCACCTCATGAACCTGAAAAACTCGTAACTTTATGTTTCCTCAGGCAAATATATTCTCTGTACAATTAACAATTTCTTCACCACGTTAACAATCCTGCTACACTCGCTAATGCCTCAAGAATGAAGTAAAGTTCAGGTGATCTAGGTCAATAGGTATTTTGCATATGTCATGAACTATATAAGTAACAGAAACTTTGAAACCTACAAACACTTTTTGGAATTTTGGAAAAAGATTCATGACTGAATGAAGGAACTTTCATAAATCTTGTAGAAACATGTGTAGATTTGATCTTCAGCATCTAAAAATATGTGAAATAGAAAGAACGACAATATCTTTTGGAGAGATAAATGTACCTACATTATAAGCAAAACACCTGTGCGACAATTCCCGGACTTTTTAGTCTGTTTAGTTAACACCGTAGTAACGTTTTCCATATATAAAAAATGCTCACCCTTCCAACTTTAAGCGCCCAGTGGGACGAGGGATAGAAAGAGAAAGTCACATGCTTGAGTACATTTCAACCCATGCGCATTGCACGCTTTTTTCGCATAAACAAACAGTGGAGCGATACAGGGCCACCATGGCCCTTTTGTTTTACAAGTTGTAAGAACACCCCTCGAAATCCAGACTGGAAAAACTAGGCTAAATGCATGTGTGAAAAATGTCGTGCCAGATCTGCCCATGCAGTCCACACTTTACACACAAGAATTAAGCCCAGCTTTCCCAGAACAAGGCTCAGTTATCTCTTGCCCATGTTGAGCTCCATTTTCTTGAGCTTGTTCACACACTCCTCATGTTCCAGGCTAGGAAAACTACCGGTAGGTTTATTGCACGTTCAAAAAGTTGACCCAGATCAGCCTGTGCAGACCGCACATGTTATGCACACGCATTAAACCCGTTTTCACAAAATGGTGCTCAATTACCTCTTGGCCTGGTTTGAGCTCCATCTTCATCAACTTATGGGCACACTCCTCAAAGTCCAGACTGGACTGAATGGTGAGGTAGATAGTCCTCTTCAATGCCACCAGGTTTGTCTCCGTCTGGTCGATGATCGTCTGCTTAGCGGCTTCCTCTTCTGATGTGAGCCATACAGAAGAATAACAGGTGAGTCTGGCATATTATTGACATGTTTATAATGCCATACTTAATAAAAGCTGATCTTATTTTGCTTAGCCGCTTTTCTTCTTGTTTAACAGATGCCAACAAAACTAGGTAGGACAGTAATGCACAATTCAGGATATAAAACCATGGTAGATTTTTTAGTTTTATTTTCCATGTTAACACTGTTTGACAAACAGTTCTTAACTTTACAGGATCTGTAACAATGTAACTGAACTCTGTTAGTCGCTTAGGACATTTGCCACCCTTGTCGGATTTCTTGAATCACACACCTTTTAAGAACATCCAATTATTGATTTTATGAATGATAATTTTTTTGGTGCAAGTTTTATAAACTTTTTTTTGTTCAACAAAGAAAAACACAGTCATATGACAAAATGGTACCAATATACCATTAGTCAC
Source organism: Dreissena polymorpha (assembly GCF_020536995.1). Lineage (NCBI taxonomy): Eukaryota > Metazoa > Mollusca > Bivalvia > Myida > Dreissenidae > Dreissena > Dreissena polymorpha. The sequence goes on along the minus strand of NC_068364.1, from coordinate 56,254,585 downwards.
ACTGTGGCATGGAGGATATGGTGTCCGCTTAGCGACTGAAAGGTCACGGGTTGGTCTCCCACTTTGGGAATGTTCCTTACATCTCCCAGAAGATACCAAGTACTGGTTTACCAAGGAAACGGACTCGACTGTCTCAATAAGCCCCAGGATTTTGATACAATCAAGCTTAAATAAATAGGTTCAATAAACTTATATTCCTCGATTATATGGCACTCACCTTCGTTATCACTGTCTGACTCACTGTCCGAGCCACTGCCGGAGCCACTCTCACCTTCCTCATCTGAACTGCCTTCACCAAGGATCTCTACAAAAACAATCACACACTCTTAACTAAGATAAGCGCAGACATCAATTCAATCTGGTATAATTGTCTGTACATTATGCCTTTTTACAAATCACACTATCATTCTTAAACAATAACGCTCAGTTTACCGGTGTGGTCATACAGACCATAATAACCACAGTGATATTTGTTCCCAATTGGGCAAAGTACCAGTCCTGTACCAGCAAAATTAGGAAAATTGTGCGCGAAAAAAACTGACATTGGGAGAATTCGTATCATGAAGTCTTCATATTGGGATATTAGTATTTTTGAGTTTTTGCTCCCAAATACTTAAATTGAAAACTAAATACTTTACAATTGAAAACTAAATATTGTTGTCACTATTATATTGACCTAGGTTCAAGCTATACAGCCGCATAGGGAAACTTAATTAAATCTTGCACTATATTAAAAAAAAATATATTATGGTTTAGAAACCTTCAATTTTGATTGTTTTTGAAAGCAGTTGGGAAATTTGTAGTTTTTTCCTCATTGGGAAAATGTTTTTTTCCGGTACTTCATATAGATATAAAAAAATCACTGTACCACCAAGTATTTTTGCAATGACCATGGCGTAGTGTTCAATGACATGTGCTTAAAAATCACTACAGATCACTTACAGACAAAACAATCACTTATAATTAAAGGATATCAAATCATGCTGTTGGTTTTTTTGGCTGATTGTATAGCTGTTATTGGATCATAATCCCAATGGCAATAAATATATTTTTTCCAAAATCTAGTAAAATATCCCAAATTCGATCCTTTGATTTCTTAGTGTCTTTTACATGTAACAAAGATTGGTCAAGAAATAAGTTGGAGTTTGGAAGTTGTAATATCTTTTTTAATTCTATGAATATGTTTCGAACTTATTAGTTTATGGAGGTTTTATTACTAGCGCAAAAGTTCTACATCAAATAATTTCACGCAATTTCCCAATTTAGAGTAAACTGACCATCAAATTCATAATTCACAGTTACAGGTCATATTCTAAAAATGATAAGAAAAAGCACTGCCCGATGTTCAGACAAATACTTCACTAATTTTTGCTTCAACATTTATATCATGCAATTTAAAACACTCTTAACCCATTTCCACTCAGATGCAAAGTTACAATGGCCATGTGAAAACAGCATAAATCCAAAACAGCCTGCGAGTAACTCACAGTCAGTTCAGGTTTTATGCTGTTTGCTGCTCATCAGTATCTGAGTGTTGCAAATGAAGCCTTGAAATTGAATCTAGTAAGAAAAGTCTTCAATTAAAATTTATTTTCTAAGGGACTACAAATGTGTCAAATTATGTATCTACCAGGTAAGTGGTAAAGGGTTAAGACAGTTTATAGTATACCTTTCTTCAGGATGGCATATTTTTCTTCGTTCTCTTGGAACTGTGGATCTGGCTTGAACACGTCTACAGAACAAAAATACATAACAGTGTGGCAACATCCGATAGGCTTTGAATACATGCAGACAACAAAGATTACAAAACTTTAATTTATTATAAGCATTGCTCTTGAAGTTTCATAATGTATTACTTTGTCCAACAATGCTTTGTCAAACTTGTCTGTAAACTAATAAATTATATATTAAATTCTGTAATTTTTTTAACTTTTTGCCACCACTGTATCAAGAGGCACTGTCCAGTTGAGATACTGATATGCTATCATAGAAGTAACAAGAGCACCGCCTTGCGGGTGCAGACCGCTCATCTATTTTCTTTTTAAAGGTGAAGGGACTCTCATTTTCAATCACAAAGGAGGGAGGAGTGGAGTGAAGAGGGGTGTATAGTGTGGGGTTGTGGACATTTATTACATTATCTTCCAAAAAAGCGAAAAAAAAAAAAAAAAAAAAAAAAATCGGGGGGGGGGGGGTATAGTGTGAGGGTGTGGTGATAATTTGTGAGATGATCTTAAAAAAAAAAAAAAAAAAAAAAAAAAAATCAAAAAAAAAATTTGGGGGGGGGGGGGGGGGGTGGGGGGGGTGGGGTGGGGGTATAGTGTGAGGGTGTGGTGGTCATTTGTGAGATGATCTTATAAAAAAAAAAAAAAAAAAAAAAAATTAGGGGGGGGGGGAGGGGGGGGAGGGGGGGGAGGGCACGGGGGATGGTTTGGGTGAAGTCTATTGTGGTATGTCAGGTAAGAGTAGTTTCATCAAAGTATCAATCAAATCTAATCATAAATAAAGAAGTTATGGCAATTTTAGCAAAATTTAATAATTTGACCTTGAGAGTCAAGGTCATTCAAAGGTCAAAGTAAAATTCAAGTTGCCAGGTACAGTAACCTCATGATAGCATGTAAGTATTTGAAGTTTGAAAGCAATAGCCTTGATACTTCGAGTGGATCGAAACACAAAATTTAACCATATATTAAAAGTTACTAAGTCAAAAAAGGGCCATAATTCCGTAACAATGACAACCAGAGTTATGCAACTTGTCCTTTTACTGTACCCTTATGATAGTTTGTGAGTGTTCCAAGTATGAAAGCAATATCTATGATACTTTAGGGGTAAAGTGACCAAAACATAAATCTTAACCAAATTTTCAATTTTCTAAGTATAAAGGGCCCATAATTCCGTCCAAATGCCAGTCAGAGTTACATAACTTTGCCTGCACCGTCCCCTTATGATAGTTCATAAATCTTGCAAGTATGAAAGCAATAGCTTTGATACTGTAGGAATAAAGTGGACCTAAACACAAAACTTAATCAAATTTTCAATTTTCTAAGTATAAAAAGGGCACATAATTCTGTCAAAATGCCAGTCAGAGTTACATTACTTTGCCTGCACAGTCCCCTTATGATAGTTAGTAAGTGTTGCAAGTATGAAAGCAATAGCTTTGATGCTTAAGGAATAAAATTGACCTAAACACAAAACTTAACCAAAATTGTCAATTTTCTAAGTATAAAAAGGGCACATAATTCTGTCAAAATGCATGCCAGAGTTATCTAACTTTGCCTGCCCAGTCCCCTCATGATAGTAAGTAAGTGTACCAAGTTTGAATGCAATAGCATTGATACTTACTGAGAAAAGTGGAACTAAACGCAAAACTTAACCAAAATTTGCAATTTTTTAAGTACAAAAAGGGCACATAATTCTGTCAAAATGCACGCCAGAGTTATCTAACTTTGCCTGCCTAGTCCCCTCATGATAGTAAGTAAGTGTACCAAGTTTGAATGCAATAGCATTGATACTTTCTGAGAAAAGTGGACCTAAACGCAAAACTTAACCGGACGCCGACGCCAACGCCAACGCCAACGCCAACGCCAACGCCAACGCCAACGCCGACGCCAAGGTGATGACAATAGCTCATAATTTTTTTTCAAAAAATAGATGAGCTAAAAATGGTCTGTGGTAAATTGATTGTTATCATTTCGAAAATAATCAAAAAGTAGCTGGATAAGACACAAGTTTAAAAAAAAATACTTTTTCAAATAAACAACTTCATTCGTATTATTGTCCATATAAACACATATTTGATAATAAATAAGAGATGTGTTTGTCAGTAACACAATGCCCACTATTGCGCAGGTTTGAAGCCATGAATTTGACCTTTGACCTTGAAGGATGACCTTGACCTTTCACCATTCAAAACGTGCAGCTCCATTAGATACACATGCATGCCAAATATCAAGTTGCTATGTTCAATATTTAAAAAGTTATTGCAAAACTTTAATGTAAGATTAAAGTTTTTTGTTGCTGTTTTTTTTACCTTTGTCCTTGAAGGATGACCTTGACCTTTCACCACTCAAAATGTGCAGCTCCATGAGATACACATGCATGCCAAATATCAAGTTGCTATGTTCAATATTTCAAAAGTTATTGCAAAACTTAAATGTAAGGTTAAAGTTTTGATGACAGAATGACGGACAGACAGGCCAAAAACAATATACCCCCGATCTATCGATCCGGGGGCATAAAAACTATATCAACTTTGAAAGAAAAAGGTTGCAACAACTCCACAATTCCTAGGTTGATGTATATCAACAAATATAAGCGTTTGGTAAAGATTTATACCATGCAAAGATATTGATCAATCAACTTACTGACATGAGATCAAATATACAAAAAAGCAATCATCCAGTGAATGAATCAAAATAATTTCAAACATAAAATAATCCATCTTAGACAATATAAACACTGCATATATCCTTTTTTTTGGTAAATAAAATTGTAGAAAAAACAACAACATTGCACCTTCATTGAAACAAATATTTTACAAATTGTTATCCTAACAAGAGATGTGTTTGCCAGAAACACAATGCCCCTATTGCGACGCTTTGAAATAAAATTTCAATATATCATTTCGCAGGTTTATAAATTATCTCCCTTTTAAAGCGTATTACTTCCCTTGGATTGTATTTCTTGACTTATGACCTTGAAGGATGACCTTGACCTTTCACCACTCAAAATGTGCAGCTTCATGAGATACACATGCATGCCAAATATCAAGTTGCTATCTTCAATATTAAAAAAAAAGTTATGACCAAACTTTAAGGAGGGGTAAAGTTTTAGGTAAGAAAAATACAATGATATTTGACCTTTGACCTTGAAGGATTATCTTTACCTTGACTTTTCACCACTAAAAATGTGCAGCTCCATGAGATACACATGCATGCCAAATATGAAGTTGCTATCTTCAATATTGCAAAAGTTATCAAAGGGGGTATACAAATGTAAATATTTAAACATATTATACTGGATTTTACAGAATTATATAAAACCCTAACAATAGAGAATCCAAAATTATTAATCCTGATCACATTCAAAACAATTCTGATACAGCAAAACTTTATGACCTCAAGTTATGACAATTATGCTTAAAAAGTTTGAAAGTTTATATCAAATTGTGCAACTAAGATATGAATATTTACTTTTTTGCAGCACTCTTCATGTTGTTGCTTGTTTTAGATTTTAAATTCATAATCTTGAATCTTGTTTTCTTCATAAATGGTTTTCCCTTTCCCTTAATCATGTGTTTTTTAGACTTAAGGATGCTTTTCACTAAATATTATCAACAAAATTATATCAGTGTAGTTTAACTAAGTTACATAGCATACCACCATCATACATAGCAAAAACTACATATGCATTGTTAAAATGTATTATCTATGATGTAAAACATTGACACTTTGAAGGGTCCCATATATATATATATATATATATATATATATTCACACATATGGCCAGTTACGGGGTCTCTGATTTAGAAATAGGTTATGGGGTTCCCACTTTAAATACATGTATCTCCATACCCTTTTTTATCCGATATAAACACGAATTAAGGTATATAGGGGTACCTACTATATTATTGTATATAAATACGTCATTTATTTAACGTCTTATACAAGGAAATATATAGCGAACTTATTTGCGAGGTATATACAATTTCAATTTCAGACGTGATTGTGGTTTTCGATTTAAGACCTTATTGTGAGATTTGATTGCATTACCTCCCCTACACCCCCCTCATAGTAATTAAAGGAGCCTAGAATGCGGGGTTGTATATAGACCCCGTTTTTTATATTGACCTCGTAAGTACAGTCTGAAAACTACCGAGACCCGCGTAACTGGCACTATATATTGGTATATATATATATATATATATATATATATATATATATATATATATATATATATATATATATATGGGGCGTGCTCTGTGAAAAGGGGGTTTAATGCATGTGCGTAAAGTGTCGTCCCAGGTTGGCCTGTGCAGGATAATCAGGGACGACACTTTCTGCTTTTATGATTTTTTTGTTTAAGGAAGTCCCTTCTAAGTAAAAATTAAGTTAAGGCGAAAAGATTCGTCCTTGATTAGCCTGTGCGGACTGCACGGGCAAAACTGGGACGACACTTTACGCACATGGGTTAAACCGCCTCAGGGCCCTCAATCTATCAAATCTGCCACCGAATTTCCGCGGCAGTCCCCCGACTGTAAAGTATATTTTTTTCCCCTAAAAACTGATTATTATTCCCCTCAGAAAATGAAAAAAAACAAAAACACTGATTTATATTTGAAAATTGACTCCAATATATCATGGTCCGTTATATTGCGTTTTCCAATATATCGCGAATCCGCTATGGCTCCTGACGAGAATAATCCCTAAATAACATGTTTTAAACTGAGAATTCGCTGAGATAAAATCAGTTTCAAGCTAGTATTTTACCCTATTTTTCACCCACTTAAATTTTTTGTTTAATCCGATATCATAATCCAGTTTTGACCAGATTGTTTGCTTTCATTGTACATCACTTTAACACCTGTGTACTGCGATAAACAATAACCCCACTTGCCAAACATCGCAGGTCATTTAGGGTGTTACCATTCTCTCTTGAATTTGCTTTGAAATGCCGAAACACACCATACATGAAGGTGTATACAATTATAACTGTAAATGTCACAAGTCAATACTGACCTATCTCAACAATCTTTGCGCGTACGATACAGTGAAAACAACTTGCTTTTAATTTAGAGGTAAAGATCCCTCAATTTGTCCAGATGCACTACTATTAAAGCCCATGCTTTCCAGGAGGAAAATGACGTCATTTTGTACATGGGTCTAATTTGTGCATGCTTTCTTGAACAATAAAACTTGGCAATCATTTTTGGACAACAAATTTAATTATACGCATTTGAAAATACTTAAATGGAATAATGTTTTGTGATAAACCAATTAATAACATATGGATATAACACATACTTAAATAAGGTAGGTAAATAGTGTGTTTTGAGATTGCCAAACTATGCTTATGCATACAAAAACATGCATGAATACCCTGACAATTTTTATCGCGCGCTGGATTTATCACGATCGCGATCTTTGGACCCCTTCAACCGTGATATATTGGAGTTGCAGTGAATACAAGTTTAAGACAAACTTTTCATGCAACTGGACACAGCACTAGCTTGTTTTAGGAACAAAAAGGACATAATGTTGGACTTTTAAATATTAGATCTACTGTTAATATAGATTGAGTAAAAGTCCACCTTTCTTTCCTATAGACAGTCACATATATAGAAATAAAAATATATGTTTATAACAGTTAAACACAGTTGCTGTTTCTTGCTACAAAAATTCCTCCATTTACAAAATAATTCCCCCTCCTAAGGGCTGCGGACCCCTTCCCCCAAAGTAGTGTGAGGGCGCTGCCCCTTTTACAGAGCATGGGTCATTTATGACAATAACAAAACAACCTATTAATACCTTGTAGATTTCCACCTACAGGGGTAACCTAATTACCTCTTGTCTGAATTTCTTGCTGTAACATCTTTTCGAAAATTATATTATTTCATGGTTCTAAACATGCCAAACCTAGCCAAATCAACACATGTAAACGTAGGAAAAAATATACAATTTTACACAGACAAAACAACATACATGTTTTTGGTGCATTTTTTTGCCCAATGAATGCACATCTTCCAAAGAATAAAAAAGCACAGTTACACAATACACCATCTTCAATTTCACAACTTGGTAAGAATTATATAACAGTTCTAACTTCTTGCTGCCAGATAATGATTCTTCCTATTTTTTTCCTCAATGTTCTCATGACAACAACCCTAATCCAGCATGACGTAGTGACATCAGTGCTGATGAAACACTGTAACAACGATCCATCTTAAACGTTTTAGAATTTATGACACATTTTTCACAATTTCACATGAATTATTTTAAAAAAAAAACACTGAGAAAATACACTATGAACATCTGACAGAGGTTATTTTCTAGAAGTTTCGCAACCAATATAAAGAGGAGCAGTCATCTAATGGAATAAATGAATATGACGATTGAAGCAGCCAAATGGATGGGTAAGCTTTTCTTTTTAAAGCTGCTTTGATTGGATATTCTAGACTTCTAGGCAGCAAAGCGTGCGAGTACATCAACTGCCTGTTTCCATCTGAAATGAGAATAGTAATTACTAAGTATATCTGCCTGAATGTGAGAAATACTTAGGGCTAAAACTGGTTAAACAAATGTATTTGGGTCAGGTCTGTGGGTTAAAATTTATACACCTATGCATTTTCTGGTCAGATTTGGTAAGGATTTAAATAAGATTATACAAAAATAAAATATCATTTCATCACTTGTTCTTTTCTTAGATCATTACATTTTGGATTTTTTGAAGAGTAAGAAACATACTTTATCAATATATTACAAAAAGTAGTACAATAAATCAAATAAACACAAACAATCAAAAGTATGTAACTATTTACAAGTACCAATTTGCTGAAAAAAAGTGTAATTAAATCACACAAAGGTCATTCATTAGACATTATTTACTGGCTCAACAATAAAAAGCAAAACATTTTTTTTACCAAATATTACAGATTCTTTTACTTTAATTTAAGACATAATATATCCCAAAATAAAGCCTGTAACTTTCCATTTGATAACTAGCAAGCCATCATGGTGTCATAGGAATTTTTTTTGGCCCATATCCTTGGGCCCTTTTTTGGACCTACAAATCTCTTATTTAGGGAACCTGTTAGAGCCATATTAATTATGAATGATATAATCATTTCCATGTTATTTTTTACCTCACTACTTTGTTGATCAACATGATGTATGCCTAAAGTCTTCATGGTTAAGTTACAAAACTAGTTATAGTAAAAATTTCTGGAATAGTACCATGACAATTTGATTAAAAAGTCTGGGCAAGTAACTGAAGTCTCTCATTTAACAGCAGTTAGCACCAAATTCTTAAATTTTGTAAATATATACATGTAAAGTGAAAACATCATAATTAGTTGGAAATTTGATAAAATCAAGTTGAAGACAAAAAATCGTTCATAAATTATTTCCTCTCAAGAATCTTGGAACAGTAAAGTTAAATGTTTAGTTCTATATTACCAATTACCAACATTTCCAATTAATTAAACAAAAACATTGAACAAACCACATGCCTGCTATGATATCTTCCTGCAGTGATTACAAACGGCATCTAGTAGTCATGACAACAGTTGCTGGGCAACAAAGACTGTAGGTAGCAGCAGAAGACTGGGTCCAGGATCCATTGATGATCGCAACTCGATTCTTGCTTAGCTCACCTAAATGTGAGCTCAGAACCTTGAAGATCTTGCTGTTCTTTTAGCCTGACTGAATCAGTGACTGTGAGCTGTGAGGTCTCAACCTTGCCTTGCCAGTAGCGAATGACTGCCGATTGCGTGTAGTTTCATAGCTGGAGCTTATTACACCGTATTCAGCACATCAAAACATCTAATGAAGTGATTCTTGGTTGACTTGGTCTTGAAGACATTTCAGGTATCATGTGAATGTTGACTTGGTCTTGAAGACATTTCAGGTATCATGTGAATACCTGGTATATTCCTGTTTGACATCCTTGTTAACAACATGGTCTAACACACTGCTGATAAACCTAACTGCACATGACACCATTCGCAATAGCAATAGATATTTCAGAAGTAGTACACAGTTATCTGACCTCAATAACTGATATTCTTTACACATGTACTTTGTAAACTAATTCACTGAAGTGCTTGTTTCAAACACAAATCATATAACTCATTCTATTTAAATCCAGAATCATATTTTTTTCAGCACATTTACCACACACAAATTGCATGAATATCGCTATGAAACAGACTTGTACAAAGCTTTCATATCTTCAATTCTTGCACTCACATATATAACCTTTAAACACACTTCACAACACATTTAATTCCATATTACACATCACAATCTGTAGTTTTCACAAACCAATAAAATTCTGCAATGTATGCCCTCCTTTCTGCAGACGCACACACATGGCATATTACACTTCATAATGCAGTTGCTGAATTCCAGAATAGCCAGGAGTGCATCCAAAGTTATCAGCAGAGAAGATGCATTTCTGTAGATGATTATTCTATCAGAAGTGACCAATGGTTAAGCGGCTATTTTATCATTCACAGTCAAATCCGATTTGGATGTGACTTGTGTAGTTGATTTTTCATGCCAATCATTATGGCACGACGACCACAATTTTTGCTTGTGACAAACATAAAATGTACCTAACAACAGAATATTTCTGATTCAAAGAATATCATTTTGCAAATAATATGAAAAATAATAAAAATGCAAGTTTTAGCACATACTTGGAAAAACTTGAAAAGTCTATATTAAAACGCCTGAGATTCTAAAATATACAACTGTAAGGTTAATTAATAATATAAACTAATATGACTAAAAGCATAAAGGTGCAATACCTGATAGCTGTTTCGAAAAAGAATTTGAATCCTACACTATTAAAGATGTTTAACAACAAATAACCATACAGAATAAAAAATGTCCTAAAAAAATGAAGAAAATAAGAAATATAATCCTAGGACACTGTGGAGTGTAACCTCAAAATATGGCAGTGTAACCCATAAGAAGCAGCCCTACTGAGGATATCCTCAGGGTTCACAGCGTCCTCAAGGGTGAGCAGGTGGGTGAACTGGTCCTCCTCCTCCACGAGATCCAGGTCCTCTACGATGGCCGGGAAATCCTGGTAAGTACAGGGGACCATAGTGAGTAACAAGCACATCATTATGATATAGGATGTCAATTGGAAATATGGGCAACCATAGTGAGTAACAAGCAAACCATTATGATATAGGATGTCAATTGGAAATATGGGCAACCATAGTGAGTAACAAGCACATCATTATGATATTGGATGTCAATTGGAAATATGGGCAACCATAGTGAGTAACAAGCAAACCATTATGACATATGATGCCAATGTAAATTATGGGGAACCATAGAGAGAAACAAGCATCATAGAGTAACAAGAAAATCAAGGGAAATATGGGGAGTAATGAGCACAACATTATGATATGGGATGTCAATGGGCAGGGGTGTCAATTGGCCAAAATCTAAAATCCTGAAAATAGGCCTATCGTTTTGGGGCCAGAGCAAAAAAGGGTTCATAATTCATGTAACTTTGTTTACTATTGTATATAACTTATGTAACTTTGTTTACTAGTGTATATAACTGTGTAAACAGTATGTCAAAGTAAAATAATTTGTGTTTAAGATGACATTTTGTGACAATAATCTTACAATTCCAGAAAAAAATCCTCTGATTTATATCAATATCAAAATCGGTCCTTAAGGGCCAAAATCCTGATTTCCTGATTTCAGGCATAATCCTGAACTATAACGCCTCTGTATGGGAAATATGGGGAACCATAGTAAGTTACAAGCACATCATTATGACAGGATGTCAATGGGAAATCATAGCAAATAACTAGCACATCATTATGACATAGGATGTCGATGGGAAATCATAGTAAATAACTAGCACAATATTATGATATGGGATGTCAATGGGAAATATGGGATACCATAGAAAGTATCAAGAAAACCATTATGACATAGGATGTCAAATTGTCAATCGGAAATACGATCGTATACAACCTGTCATTTAATTACATGTACATATTATCATGTTTACCCGCTAAAAGTGTATTTGCACACTATTATAAAGAAAAACGGCAAACTGTTGGCTGTTTGATACAAAGTCTCTATACATGTAGGAAACAGAATTTAATGCATGTGCAAAAAGTATCACACATGTGCATTGATGACTGTTACCCGAGAGCAAGGCACGTATGTACCATGACGTACTCCATTGCCTACTATCATTGTTACCTTGAAGTTGTCCTTGCGCACTGCGAACATGACCTCCACCATGTACTGAACTCTCAGCTCGATCTGTCCCTCGTGTAGAACGGTCCGCAGACGCTCAAAGATGGCTGGAAACCAAAATGAGTATTGGCATTATATGGCTGTTGTTTTAGCTCATGAAGTCTTTAAGCAAAAAGGGACATCCTGTTTAATGGCTGTTTGCAGATGAAAGGTTTTTAAATGCTTAATCACAAAGACAATTATTTGTTTCACAAGTTAAATAAATAAAACTGATATGATACATTTAAATGGGAACATGTGGTTATTTTTTTTAACCAGTAATTGGATTTTAAATGCGCAAATCTGAAATGACAAAATCCCTCATAAACAAGAAATGTGAATAGTAGATCATGCAAATCAATTTCATAAATGGATAAAGCAACAAAGTATTTAGTTCCAATGACATTAATCTCGTTTTTAACTGCCAGAAAGTTACAAATACTTTCATTCTATAATTGACCTCAGAACTATACACCAACAGGAATTAGTGAAAAACAATTTACAGTTTGAGCATATATTACACATTAAAATTCAATACAAATAACAATTGGAGAGCTGAATGTAAACACTTTTCAAAAGTACGCAACAGTTTCTTGTTTATGTTCACTTTACTTACATAACAGCTGCAGACAATGATAATTTAAGGTATATAGCAAAGGCATAAAATGGGAGTTCTCAAATTAATTATTTCTACACTGCGCAGTAAAGAAAACACATACATGTAAAGAAATAAATACAACATATAAACATCAAAACAACTAAAATTATGCTTTCTTCTAATACTTACCAGATGTGCTATCAAATAAGCCAGCATACAGATACATGTACTTATCGCATGACCTCTAAGTTGACCTTGTATTTAATGTCCATTTTGATGACCAAGGTCAAACAGAGGTCAATGAAGCGTATACGATTTGCTGACCTTTGCTGAAGAAGCTTTCCTGAGCAAAATATCTGCCCAAGAACTTGAATCAATACTGTGATGATCTTGTATCAACCTGAAAGGTACTTCACTTGATTCAACCTGTTGAACCTTGTATCGACCGAACAATGATGTGCGTTGGCAAAGTGTGACACTTGTATCGACATTCCAACGAACTAGTATCAATCAAGTGACACACTTTTACCGAAGTGCTGACCTTTGACCTCTTAGCCGGTAGAAGCACAAGGACCCAATAAGGTCCCTGTGATCACATGTGTTGGGCGAATAATCTGGTTGCCTACACTGGTGTAGAACTCGAAAGCTTATTCCAAGGTAACACAACACATTAGCAAAGATTTACTTTTCTGCCAGGTGAAGAAACTTCCACATCTTTTGAAGATCCGATCACTCGTTGCCAGTGGCCAGCTAGGTTTCACTTTCCCGTCGTTAGCATCATCACCACTGAAGCTAACTGAAGAGACCAGCGCATTAAATACGCAAGATGACGATCTTCTATTTAGAGGACACTCTGCAGACGATGAAATACTCACTGGACACAAGGACAACGAATCAGCCGAACTCAGCGCTACCTTGACTACCGTCAAGATAACTGAGCCCAGCCAATTCAAAAGGACCAGGGAGCCTGTAGACTTATACCATTAATTCCACGGGGCGAAACTTCCGTGAGTTTCTGTCCACACTCTTTGAGGAATCCAATGGCGACCTCCACGGAGTCGTCTGTTGGGGTCTCCAGTAAGAGGGTCAGTATCTCCAGGGAGAGGACTTCATGGGCCTGTAGAGAGGGACAGAAAATGGGGTTTAATGCATGTTTGTAAAGTGTTGTCTCAGATAAGACTTCATGGGCCTGTAGAGAGGGGAGAAAATGGGGTTTATAGCATGTTTGTAAAGTGTTGTCCCAGATTAGACTTCATGGGTCTGTAGAGAAGGGCAGAAAATGGGGTTAAATGCATGTTTGTAACGTGTTGTCCCAGATTAGCCTGTGCAGTTCAAACAGGCTATTCAGCTATGACACTTTCCACCTAAACTGGATTTTTACTAAGAAAGACTTCTTTTAATCAAAGAATTCCAGAACAGCGGAAAGTGCTGACCCTTGCTGACTGCACAGGCTTATCATTGGGAGGACACTTTACAAACATGCATTTATACCAGTTTGGTAATAAACATCAATGAACAAATTCCATAAAAGGGGTTAGTATCTTACCTGATAAGCCTGTGCACTACTTGGACCTTGTTATGTTTATCGCAATACAGTACTAAATGAGCTTTCTTTAAGTGTTGTCCCAGTTCAGCCTGCGCACAGGGTTGGAAATGAAGCCTTTAAAACTTGAATCTAGTAAGAAAGGTCTTTAATTAAATGTAACTTTTTGAGGGACTTCAAATACGTCAAAATAAGTATCTAAGTAGTAATGGGTTTAAACACTATAAACACTGTACCACTTGCTGGTTGACGAGGTGGGCAATGAAGCGTGTCGCGGAGAGGCAGATGCTCTTGTCGTTACGTTTGTAGCCGCGCCGGAACTGAATGATCAGACGCTTGAGCACCAGCTCTCCGTTCTGAGGGAACTGTATACAAGAGGGAATGTTTAGGTACATGTATAAGAACATCTTCAAAATATTTTGTAACCTTGGAATCTTTCATGGGGAAGATTTTAACAATAATCATGTGGCATAATTTTCTGGTTCATCTAACTGTAGAAAATTTACAAGAAAAATGAATTATCAGGTATACGAACAATGTCAACATGTTGAGTCACTTAGTTATAACAAGGGCATATCTTTCTCTGCATTCTTTTGTAATAATAATGTGGAGTCATTTGAAATACATTGAGGAAAAATAATTGGGCACACCCTTGAATCAGTCTCTGTAAAACAAGGTGAAAACGCCAGCTTTATGTAAAGACCAGAGATCATTACAGGTATTTCAAGTTGTAGAATCTAAGAAGTATGTTACTTACTTCAACCTTGAAGTCAATCCAACCCGATTGTATGGAATTCCATTTTTGTAAATGGAAACAAACAATAAACAATATGTGCACTTATAATCTATTATTCTTTTCCAAAAATACATTTAATACAGCAATTTTCTTCCCCAATTAGGAAAAGTACTTGTACCATATCAATGAGGAAACATTAGCGCGAAAAACCCTGAAATTGGGAAAATTCACGCAGTGAAATCTTCTAATTGGGAATTATAGGTTTTTTTTAAATTGCTTTGTATCAAAAGCAAAAATCAACTCAAATATTGATTTACATTCATTTTGGCTTAAAATGTTCAGTGTAAGACTGTAAGTGCTCACTTCATTTGTTAACTTGCAGATAATGCACTTTTAGGACAAAATTGACAGAATTTGCCTTCCTTTTGGGAAATTTTCAGACAGCAATTGGGAATTTTGTAGTTTTTCTTCAATTGGGAAAGTACCCTGTACAGGTACTCTATAAAGAAGAGGATAAATCGCTGTAATACCTCCTCACACTGAGCAAGAATTTGAATATTTGTCCAGGTAAAATTGAGAACACTTTTATTCACATTTTTAAAGTATTTGTTTGCAAAACACAACACTTATTTCCCAATCCAATGGACCCAGCCCCATTTCCAAAGTGGTGGTGGTGGAAAAAACACTGGTTACTGTTTGTCCAGTTACCTTGGTGTTGACGATGGCTACCAGTGCAGCATAGACGTGGGTGAACGTGGGAGATGCAGCCTGGGCCTGTATGATGGACCGGGCCATCAACCCCCTGTAAAACAGTGGTATAAAATGTGACTCATTGGATATACCGGGAAAATGGGGCTTAATGCATGTGCATAAATGCATTTTCCACCCAAAATGGAATTGGGTAAGAAGATACTTTTTTAACCATTTTTTTTTCAATAAAAGAGCAGAGTGTCATCCCTGATTAGCCTGTGCAGACTGCACGACTCATATATTATATGTGGCTGGATTTATCAGTACATGTTTACAGTCTAATCACAGCAGACAGATAACCAGCAGTGCTCCAGCTAGGCCTAAATCGAAGGGCGCCGCGCCCTGCCCTCCCGAACCTCCGCCCTGCCCCCCCCCCCCCCGAACCTCCGCCCTGCCCCCCCCCCTCAAATAAAAACAAAAAAAAACAACATTTTTTTTTTTTTTTTTTTTTTTTTTTTTTTTACATATGATAATTCATAAATCTCTTGTTACATTGTAATTAGTTTAAGCCTCATTGTAGACATTATATTTGAATGGTTTAATAATAATGGGAATAATACAATTATTTATAACATATAAATTAACATGCAATAGAAAGCATTCCAGAAACACCCGCGCGCTCAAACGTGCCCTTTTCACAAAATACTGCGCGTCGAAAGTGCCCTTTTCACAAAATACTGCGCGTCGAAAGTGCCCTTTTGACAAAAAAGCCACCCTGCCCTTTTCAAATTCTAGCTGGAGCACTGTAACCAGCCTACCCTTCTCTTAAGAAAGCTTAGGCAATATATGTACAATCCTAGATATCACTCAGTGCTACATATAACAGCAGTAGCAATTGTACACAAGTGTCCAGGCCAGGCATCAAACAATCTTGGATTTTAAGTCGATTGCCATCCTGAAACATCTTACCAAATTTATATCAGTAGGGTTTAATAAGTCATCTTTTTATTAGCTGTCTGATTTCAGCTGGTTTAAATATACATTTTTAGATTACAATTTATAAAGGGTTAAGTTATTGTTTTTTGTTTCTTTTTTAAGGTGTTGGCCTTAATTCATGGTTGACAACTTTAAATATAACTAAAATCAACTACAATCAATATCTTTAGAGTGCAAAAAACAAGTTATAAAAAAGTTCCTACTTTCCCCTGACAATATTTTCCTGAAAGATCTCTCGCACGATATTCTCGATGTTTCCCACGTTCACTTTGTTCACGAGACCGTTGATAGACTTCTTGAGAGCCTCCCAGGATATCCGCTGAAACTCCACACTGAAATGAACGAAAAGATAGTATGATTCCCATTACTGAGGATCTTGTATTCAATGATCAGTCAAATGATGGTGTCCTGCCGGCATAGTGTTTTACAAAAAATACAAGTCATTTGGAGTTTAACTTGTACGGAACAAACAAATGTAAGGTAAGGCTAATCGCTAAACACCTCTCTGCATAATTCAATAGATGCCTGCAACGTATACCAACACATGATGGACTATGCAAGACACTTTATCTGACATATTTCTGCAAACAATTTGTTCAGTCACACAAACCTTTTTTTAAATACAAGATTTATATAAAAATATTTTTTTTTTTGTCAAATCTAAGGTCTTCACAGTATGTCAATGGGCCTTGTGCATCAATAAATAGATAAAAAGATAACACGTTATACCTTAAATTTTAATTAATTTGTAATATTCGCAAATACTCCCCACTGATTGACTGAAACAAATACAAAACATCGTATTCAAATTTGTAAGGAATTTTTTGGTAAATTATTAAGGACTTAAATTAAGCCTGTGATATAAGCCTGGGAGTTACCTACCTTGACTTGACAGTGATATTAGCCATGGAGTTACCTACCTTGACTTGTCATTGATATTAGCCTGGGAGTTACCTACCTTGATTGGTCTGTGATATTAGCCTGAAAGTTACATATATTGACTTGTCAGTGATATTAGCCTGGGAGTAACCTACCATGACTTGTCTGTGATATTAGCCTGGGAGTTACATATCTTGACCCGTCAGTGATATTAGCCTTGGAGTTTCCTACCTTGACTTGTTTGGGATCTGAGCTTGGGAGTTACCTACCTTGACTTGTCAGTAATATTAGCCTGCATGGCTCTCAGCCTGGCCGGTGGGATGTAGGCCCCGCCTGTGCGCCCAGTCAGGGCTTCGATGCCCGCATCAGTAGGCTTGGGCTTCTTGGGTACTGGAGACCTTGACACTTCGGGCTCTGGGTCAGCTTTCCTAATAAACAAATGTTTAAATGATTTGGAGAATCAGTGTCTATTCTAGGACGAGGGATGGCGGCGGATTCACCCACTTTTATTGAAGATCACCCCCATATTTTTCATGGGAGGGGGGATGTTTTACATACTCAAAGAAGAAAAAATGTCATCAATTTTTTGTATACATCAGAATTATAAGAACATTTCCCCAATCTCTTTTGAATCCCAGACTAGACACTGGAGGATTGTATTTCCATTTATTGTTTTCATTAAATCTTGTGAAATTAATCTAGTTTTTGTGATCAAGAGTTTTTTTTTCATCTTAAGAATCATCAGCATTCCTCTAAATTTGAAATTTTAGCTTACCCGTACTAAGGATTTTTCATTCCCTACTGTTAAAATCTTACCCTAAATGCCAAAAATAGGAGGGCCCTTATGCTTATTTTCAGCTCTGCCAGCTTGATTATGCAATCAAACAGAACCACCTGATCAATGTCATGTTTAAATGCTGATTCACTTATTGATTAGGCTATCCAGTTATTGATTCAGGATCAAAGGGGCCTTTTCACGCTTTGGTAAATTGACAAAATTAAAAAAAATGTTTCAGAATCGCAAATTTTTCTTGAAGTTATGATATTTGTGAGAAAACAGTAATACTGAACATTTTACCATGGTCTAAAATATCCATTATGTGCATCTTTTGACGATTTAAAAACCTGAAAATTATAAAGCGTTGCAATGCGAACGATTGAATAATTTGGATAATTCTGTTGTGGTCGTTGTATTTTTTATACTACAAGGATTGCATATATGAGGTAAAAAATACATAAAAAATGGTATAAGAGCGGATGGTCTAATCGATAAAGCGGTAGACTTTTGCTCCATGGCTCCAGGGGTCAGTGGTTCGAGCCCTGTTGAGAGATACTTTTTTTTTTTTTAACTGTATTCTTGGTTTTTTTCCCCCGGAGATTTTTCAATATAAAGCATTTAATGACAAACTTCAAAACATGCCAAAGTCTGTGAAAAGGCCTCTTTAAGGAGATATCATATCATTTGAGTTTTCACTTTCATAACTTTGTTTCAAGCTCCTGCTCACTACATCAGAGTTTTTTTCTTCACCATGTTGGGCATGGGGCCGGGTCCCTTTCGATTGGGAAATATTGTGTCTTTTTTTAATAAAATTGGGTAATTAATATAGTTGATTTTATGCTTACAAATACTTTAAAATTGATAATAAAGGTGATTTCAATATTATATTTGGAGATAATTGACATGTTCAGAAAAAATAAAAAAAATTTTTTAAAAACTTTCAATTCAAAATTTTCAGGTCTATTTGTGAAATTATTTTTTTTTCCAATCGGGAATGGGTTCTCCTACCAGACCCAAATTTGAACGAAACAAGAAACCGTCGGAGACGGGTGATGCTCTCGAAAGTTTTTTTGGTCACAATATTGCACTATATATTCAGATAAACGGAAACATCTTGAGGGCACAGTAGTTGGCGGGGACAAGAATTTTTTATATAAAATTTCAAAGGGCCATAACTCTGTGAAAAATCATCCGACCAGAACTCGCTGATAATATGCACATCTCCTCTTGGTAGTGAAGCTTTCCATAAAGTTTCATAGAATTCCGGTCATTAGTTGCTGAGAAATATCCCGGACAAGAATTGCACTATATGTACAGTTAATGGAAAATTTCAAAGGGCCATAACTCTGTGAAAAATCATCTGACAACAACCCGTTGATAATATGCACATCTCCTCTTGGTAGTGAAGCTTCCCATAAAGTTTCATTGAATTCCTGTCATTAGTTGCTGAGAAATTATAGCCCAGACAATAATTGCACTATATGTACACTTAAAGGAAATTTTTTAAAGAGCCATAACTCTGTGAAAAATCATCCGACCAGAACCCGCTGATAATATGCACATCTCCTCTTGATAGTGAAGCTTCCCATAAAGTTTCATTGAATTCCGGTCATTAGTTGCTGAGAAATAGCCCGGACAAAAATTGTGCACAGACACACGGACGGACAGACTAAGCGGCGACTATATGTTCCCCCCAAACTTTTTTTGGGGGAGCATAATAAAAACACTGTTTATCTATTTCAAAATACTGGAATGATTTACTATACACACCACCCAAGAAACATAACTGCAAAATGTAATCAAAATTGTCTTCTGTTCTTGGTTAAAGAGATTTCCTTTTAAAGATATTGTTGACAAACATCAAAGACAGGCAAAAAAAGACGGCCCATAACCAGAAAAGTTCAACCATCAGCCTTCATACTCCAACGATGAATGTCAGCTATTTTTTTCCTTCTTTATAAAGTACATCAAGACAGCACCTTCCCCTTAGGAAATAACTACAAATTTCCAAACTGCTGGCATAAAAATTCCCAAAGTGAAGGTTTCTCAACATTTCTTTTTATTTTATAAATAAAATGCAACATTTAGTTAGTTTCCCTATGCACCTCTATGGCTTGATTCTAAGTAAAAATAATATAGACAACTTTACAACATTTAGTTATCTATTTTAAAGCATTTGGGAGCAAAAAATCAAATACACAGATTTCCCAAAATGAAGACTTCAATATGCTAATTTTTCCAATATCTGGGTTTTTCGCGCACAATTTAGCTAACAGGCTTGTAGCAGTACTTTTCCCAATCGGGCAAAAAAATCGCTGGATTTTTTAATTATTTTTGTACATTGCTGCATGAAGTTGAACTCATGCATGAATTACTCAACTTATCAAGCCCACACAATCTGATATGTTTATGTCCCCCAGTGACAGTCTATACTGGGACATATAATTTTTGCCATGTCTGTTTGTTTGTTGGTTTGTTTGCGTCAAACTTTAACATTGGCAATAACTTTTGCAATATTGAAGATAGCAACTTGATATTCAGCATGCATGTGTATCTAATGAAGCTGCACATTTTGAGTGGTGAAATGTCAAGGACAGCCTTCAAAGTCCAAGGTCAAATATATGGGGGGGGGGAGACATAGTGTTTCACAAACACATCTTGTTATAAGTAGGAAATCAAACAAATCTTGCTGATGTATCAAAGGCAGTTAGACTTCTGTCCAGTATTATAGTATTACAATAGTTTGTCCAATATTATAGTATCACAGTTGTTTGTCCAGTACTCTAGTATCACAGTAGTTTGTCTAATATTCTAGTATCACAGTTGTTTGTCCAATATTCTAGTATCACAGTTGTTTGTCCAGTATTCTAGTCTCACAGTAGTTTGTCCAATATAATAGTATCACAGTAGTTTGTCCAATATTCTCGCATCACAGTAGTTTGTCCAATATTCTAGTTTCACAGTTGTTTGTCCAATATTATAGTATCACAGTTGTTTGTCCAATATTATAGTATCACAGTAGTTTGTCCAGTATTCTAGAATCACAGTAGTTTGTCCAGTATTCTAGTATCACAGTAGTTTGTCCAATATTCTAGTATCACAGTAGTTTGTCCAGTATTCTAGTATCACAGTAGTTTGTCCAGTATTCTAGTATCACAGTAGTTTGTCCAATATTATAGTATCACAGTAGTTTGTCCAATATTCTAGTATCACAATAGTTTGTCTAGTACTCTAGTATCACAGTAGTTTGTCCAATATTCTAGTATCACAGTAGTTTGTCCAGTATTCTAGTATCACAGTAGAGTGATTAATTTTGTTCATTTGGGATCAGTACTGGTACCTCGCAAATGGGGAAAAATAAATATGAACAAATGATGTGTTTGTGAAACACTATGTCCCCATATATATGACCTTCAGGGGGTTTTCTGCCTATTTTGGGAAAAGGAGTCTGACCAAATTGGGGAATTTTTATCGACAAAATAGTCCATTTTGGGAATTTTTGCTTCGATGAAACGGCTCATTTTGGGAAAACATTATGGATTTATCATGCTTAAATAAATCAGTGGTTTAACAAATAAATTTGTTTTTATTTGTTATTTTGTCTTCTTTATATAAACACATGCAATATTGGGCATGTTCAACGTTTATTCAAGTACTGCAATTTTGTTTTTCGGTTACAGTTACACTCTAAGATAAGAACTGTACAGTCAAAAACTTATGGCAGATATTTTTTACCAAAACAAACACTGGTTAGTCACACAAGTTACAGCAAAATTGTTCTCTGCTTTCTGTTTTTGAAAGCATCACACAGCTCCTCCAATGTTTTGTCATTCAGGTCTAGACTTTCAATGCAGGTAAGCATCAGATGAGTATAAGTTTGGTTTGTGTGAATGTGCTGTGTAATGGGGAATACAGCAGGTTCATGGTGCTGAATCCTTGCTCAACCACAGCAGTCAGGGATTTCAATAGATTTTAAAAACCAGGAGTCAATGACCCCTGGACTGAAATTTTGAGGAGTCAAATTGAAAAATGCTGGGGTCAATTTCGAAGCGCGTTTATTGTGTTTTTGTCTGTATTATTCATGTTTTTTTGATAAACATATGCTCTAAGAGTAACACAATATCTTAAAAAGTTATACTGCTTTATTAAATAACAATACCATGATACATAACACAACATTTTTTTATGGTAAACAAAGATAATGACAAAACATAAATAATTTGTGCGAACAATATCCACATTAAGTTTTTCATTTCACAACTTTTATTATTTCTATCACTATACTATGTTTATTTGTAAAAACAATAAATGCTCATTAAAATCTACTTCATCATAACATATTTAAGTCTTTTAACACATTTAAGTAATTTAAGATATATGGTAGCACCAGGGATCATATTTTTTTCGGTTGTGTCGGTCCTAGACCGATTGGGGTCATGAAAGACCGATTGAAAATCCCAAACAGTGGGTCCGATTCTGTTTGCTATTAAAATTCCCATGTCATGAAATCGATTACACAGTGTACATGCTAACACACCCTAATGACATTCTTATCTCGATTAGGTGTAATAACCATTCGCTGCAGTCTCTTAACCGGTCAGGACCGGTTTATTGCGCGTCAGACCAAGAATCAAAATCTTGTGTACAGCGGATTAAAGACGCATCCGAAAAGACGCGTCTGAATGCACGCGCTGTAACTAAACAAAACATGCCGATACATTTTCCACCAGCGTAATAATCCGGCAATATAATATGAATGAAAGTCGCGGATCTGATCGACAGAACAGCCGAAAGTTATTTTTATGGGCGGAACTTCATATAAAATAGTACACAAGAAAAATCATATACATTGAATAAATCTTTAATAAAACCGTGTTAGAATCGAAATAATTCGTGTACTTTATACTTTGTTGTTGAATAACTCACGACCGGATAATTAGATGCGTGGTTTCAAATGCTTCGCTCTCGTGATTAAATCCCTACGCATCTAAACTATCGGCCGTGGGTTATTTGACAACAAATTATTTATTAAATATTTGGTTGTTGTTGTCAGTAGCCAACCTACGCACAGACATGTGTTTGGTTCAGTGCAAATTTCGGTTTTGGATCTGGTCCATTTGCTTTGGGAATGCCTCCGTTTTCCGGAGGTGCAGACAGTGCTGAAAAAACCCTGACCTTTGACCTTGCATGCAGCTCCTTGAGATACACATGCATGCCAAATATCAAGTTGCTAGCTTTAATATTGCAAAAGTGTACATTTAATGAGCGATTTTGACCCATATATTTGACTTTTGACCTTGAAGGATGACCTTGACCTAGACCTTTCACCACTCAACATGTGCAGCTCCATGAGATACACATGCATGCCAAATATGAAGTTGATATCTACAGGAAATTATGGGTCTTTTTTAATTGCAAAAACCTATTTAACCATTAAAATATTCTTTTATGTGACAAAACTTTGCTTGAAATGCTCAGTTACTTGAGTGCTAATTATTTTTCTTTACTTGCAGATAATGCGCTTTAGAACAAAATTGATGCACTTTTCCTTCCTGTTGGTAATATTTCTGACGGAAATAGGGAATTGGTAATTCATCCTTAATTAGGAAAGTACCTTTTACAGTTACTTAATAAAGAAGTACAAAAATTGCTGCAGTACCTTTTACTGGCCTTGTCCTCCTGAGATTGAGCCTGTTTCTCCCTCAGTATCATCTCTGCCTTGCGTTTGGCGTTCAGGAATCGCTCATCCTCCACAGTAGCCGGGTCAAACTCCTCACTAGGCTTCTGTTCAAACATAAACATATTCCAAGTCTGTATATAGGACCCTCCAATTTTAAATCAATGACTTTGTGAATAGAACAAAGAACTCAGAGTTTCAGATAAAAATTTGGTTAAATTCTTATTTACTCCTTATTTTAAAAATGAATTCTTATTTTACGCCCTATTTATAAAAGTAATGATTTTTCAAAAATAATTACCAAATAATTGTGTATTCATGGTTTTTGACACATCAATAATTTAAAATTTTGGTTTATAGTCTTGGAAAAGCCTGGCTTTCCTTTTGTTTTTTAACTGCTTTAGATTCAGTCATATACGCAAGAGCTTACAGGGCTCGACATTAAAGGTAGTCCGACTGTCCGGTACAACCAAATTGTTAGTCCGGACAAGTAAATAAAGAATTTGCTTGTCCGATGGGACAAGTGGTCATTATAATTGTATAACTTAGAAAAAATGCCTTTAAAGCCATTATTTCTGTGGAGATATCACTCAACTTTTCCGAGTATATTTTGTATATGTTAATCGTCGAAGCCCGAGATATTCCGATAGTTCCATTGGATACATGTACTACAGTGTATTGTTCACAAGGGAAGCAACCCTTAACATTTTTTTCTTTGCCAAGATAACAAAAATATTCTCCCTTGTAAAGAATATGCATTTTACGACACCGGTACACACCGATCTTACAGACAATTAACGTAATGACGTCCTCTCCATGTTTAGAATGATTTTGTTCTTTTTAAATATCAGTTAAGTACTGTACATATACATCACTTTTAACATTTTCTGTTTGATGTTGGCAGCACACAAGTTTTTGTGAGGTATTATGGCTTTGTATAATGTTTAAAAATCAATAATCTTGAGTTTTCCTGTTATTCTAGTCAGTTCTTTTTGTATTGAAATTGCCTACAATTATGTTTACATGCATTTTGAACGATTCAAGTCTTTATGATTTGAGCATTTTGTATTATTTCATTATTTTGCAAAGTACTGAGCAGAATAAGATATAATGGTCAGGACAAGTTGCTTTTGGTCTGGACAAGTGAAATTATGGTCTACTTGTCCGACTGGACAAGTGGCTTCAAAAGTTAATGTCGAGCCCTGGCTTATACATTCATCAATTATTGACGAAACCATGCTTTGGGTATTTGGTTCATGAGAATCTAATTGAAAGAATGCATGCAGGGTGGATTTTTGACACTGAAATGGCTTTTTTTTGCCTTCCCCGCTTCGATACACCGCTTCGGTCGGCCATTTTGATTTTTTATGTAAAACGCTTACTGACACTTCGGCTTATGTCATAATGGCCTGTTGGTCGCCGTTAAAGTCATATCAAAAACTATATTTAACATTTAATTTTAATGACATTTTGAATAGGTATACAGTATATTACTTGTGTATAAAAATTACAATAAGTGTAATTAAAAAGGTACAATAGCAGTAATGACTCCCCTTGCAATACTTAGGAGAACAGACCGTTTTCCATTCGACTGTTCTTAGGTGTGGCTCTTTTCCTCACAGCAAACGCTGTGTGACGTTGACTTTATGTTTTTATTGAGCGCCTAAATGAGTCAGAATTGGGATGAAACGTTTATCGTATATAATTTGCTACTGGAACTTTGACGCATGGTCGAAAATGTCAAATTAGTGTTTTATTTTTTCAACGCGTAACTTTACGCAAAGATTTTAAATCTAAATCGTTATTTAAGAAAATTAATTTGTTTTTACGCCTTTACGCATGTTATCTGGAGCACTGAAAGAACCATTGTTTTTTCTCCATTTTGGGATTGGGGCTAGGTCCCTCTGAATAGGGAAAAATCGCTTAGTTTTGGCTATAATTGGGAAATTAGTATTACTGTCTTTTGGCTAAAAAATACTTACATTTGGAATAAAAGTGATTTGAATAAATTAACTGAGGTTTATCTAATAGAGTTGATGGGAGGGAGATGAACTTTATTTAGTGTTTTTTTTTATAAATAATTTTTTTAACCTTCCAATGGGAATATTTAGGCAGGGGACATAAATATTTCTTAACTGCACTCGTCCTTGAGGACAAGTGCATTAAAATGTTCACTCGTCCTGCAAACACATGCACTCGTCCTTCAAATATGTGTGAAATAAAGATTGCAAAGGGCTGATATGACTAATAAAGTTTCCGATATCACTGCTAAAATGCTACATGTACTTACTCAGTTATTAATGCCAGCTGATCACCAGCTAAAACAGTACACCAAAGTTAACGTTAACACCAAAAACCCAATATTTACTCGGGACAGTCTCGCATAAGAACACATACCTGCTGTATGAAATTTACAATTACAATTTCAGTTTCATTCGCATTCTACTTGTGGAATAGACATGCTTAAGAAAATGATTTTATTCAATGAAAAAGATTCTTACTGGTACAAAAATACATATTTTAACATCAGCTTTTTACACTCGTCCTGTAGGGCGAGAGCTTTTGGGAAGCTCACTTGTCCTTTCAAGATTTCACTCGTCAATACAAGCGGACAAGTGGAAAATTTGTCCCCTGTTAGGTTTTATTTGGGAAAAAAAAAATACTTTTTTTCCATTGTCATTGAGAATGGGTACCCTTACAGGCCCCAAATTTTAACCAAAAAAACAATGTGATTTTTATTTATCCTCTGCAAAAGGCAGAGGGATATACAATCGGCATGTTCCATCAGTCATTCCAATCGATCGTGTCTATCACAAACTTATCAGGTCTATATCTCAGAAATTGTACAAGATATCAACATAAAACTTCATGGGTGTATATAATAATATATCACTGAAAGAATTGTAATGCATAAAAACAATAACTCCAGGGCCCTTGCTACACTTTGGGGGATTGGGGCCGGGGCCCTTAGAGGGGGGAATTTCGCTTCGTTTTGGGCAAAAAGGGGAATTTAAGAAGATCTTTTCACCAACCATTCAACACTTGAAATTGCTATATTTTAATATAATTTACATGAATATACATTGAATCAAAGGTTTATAGCACGATACCTGCTGGCAACATAGGTAAATAAAAAAAAATTTAACAAATTTTTGGAGGGGGGAATTCAGTGGGTTTTTTTACCTATAGGGGAATGGTGGCGGGGCCCGTCCAAAGGGGAAAAACGCGTCGTTATTTTGGAAAAGGGGAAAATTAAGAATTCATTCTTTTATATGTAATGATATTTATTATATGAATACACATGTATGTATGAATGTAATATTAACAGCTGAATGTCTCTGTTCTTTTTCATAAATATATATCAATGATTTGTTCAACATTAGTTTCAGTCAGTTCAGCTGTCATGCACAGTACAGTAGACTCTCTGTAAACCGGACGGTCTCAGGACCGGCCTGATCGTCCGGTTTTCAGAGAGTTCCGGTTTACCAAGAGTTTTCATATTGCCGAAATATACATGGTATGCATTGTGTACAGAATCACATAAAAATAAAACAAACCATATGCATTTACATGTACCATGTGATAACTGTACGCAGGTACTGATGATTTTATTTGCATTCTTAAAAAATGTGTTTTTAATCGATTAAAAGCACAAAAAATCCATACCGACTTGTTTTCATTAATCCCAAAGTGAGTGTGGTGCTTTATACATGTACGTACGTGGCATTTGTCATATAGGCGAGTGACGACACAAATAAGATTGTTGTAGATACACGATTTATTATTCAATACATACATGTACCACATTTCATTAAACATACACACAAGCAAAAAACAGCGTCATCATTATTTTTCAAGATATTCATAATCTCAAAACCTACTAATTCTTGAAGTTTACGATTCACGAAAAAGTCCAAGATCACTCTCTGCTTGAAAGCACATTTCTCCTTTACGAGCTTATTTTCTGTAATCTAACAGTTTACCTGACAAACAAACAAACAAACAACCATTTCAGCGTTAACAACATGGCTATAAGATCTTTTAAAATACCCGAGAAGATCACACAAAAGTGCATTAATTTTTTAATTAAATTGTTTATCATAGGCGATAATAAATAATTAATAAAACGATCGAGTGAATCACTTTTTGGTGTTACCGCACGTCTATTATAGACATTCACAGTTTGTTTTACATTACTTAATCGGACTCCCATAGCGCGGTAACGACTTGACACCTTTATGGTATGTTTAATCCGATTATCGATAATTGCGCGAGCAAAATGTGTGACACCGCACTCGCTCTGCTGACTAGGTATTGTTATTTTCACGCCTCGGGCATCTTGAGAATTTAGACCGTCCGGTATACTCAATGTATTTTACGTTGAAAATGACCAAATTTACGGAGATACCCGTCCGGTTTCCGGTTTTCAGAGAGTTCGGTTTATTCAACATTTTTTAACAAAGAAATAGAAGGAGAAAATACGGGACTGGCCCGACCGTCCGGAATCGGGAGAGTTCCGGTTTTCAGAGAGTCCGGTATTGGCAGAGTCTACTGTATCAGTTTTTCAAGCCAATTAGAGTCTAATTGGGATTTTTTAAATCAATAAAATGGCAAATTTGAGCATTTTTTATCAATAAAATAAGCCAAATTGGAATGTTTTTATCAACAAATATTGACACAATATAGATACATCAGGCCTTTTCTTGGCCATTTTCGAAAAAAAATTAATTCATGAAGTCCACTGATTTGGGAAAACCTAATTTAATATAACTCTTTATAATAATAAAAAATCATATTAATTATAGTTATATACCTTGTTAGATGTTTATAAAAATGAATTTGAGATATATCTATCATGAGGCAGTTGTTTCTTAAAAAAAAAATTTTTTTTTTTTTTTTTTTTTTTTTTAACTCTTTGAGGGGATTTTTTCAAAAAAAATGGGGGAAAATATGTACTATTTTTGGAGGGGAATGGGGCCGAATATCCGCCCCGAAATTGCCATAAAAAAAACACTGGAATTTTTAGCTGAAATAAGGGAAAAAAGTATACTATTTTAAGGGGGGAATGGGGCCCCAAAAACAGCCAAACGAGGGTCGGGGACCTGAACTAGTGTTTTTCCCAGGAGGGCAAAGGGGCATGGCGCATTACTTTCAAAAAGGGCATTTTAGCGCCCAGTTTAGGCAAAAAAGGGCAAAAACGTTCCCTGAATACCTGAATAAAGGGGCAACATGTAATCGCATCTGAAGCAGTTGTGGAAAAAATAACATATAAACAAGCACATTTAATGGTAATTGATGTATTTAACTTACTATGATTTATATTAATATATTTACCTTGCAATGTACATTTAAGTTCCATGCTGTTTCAATAAACTGTACAGCACGACAAACATAATAAAGCAATATATGCATATGAATCTGATTATACACAGATCCACTAACATATAAATGAAACCATGTTTGTCTTATCCCATTTTCTAACAATAATCTTGCCAGATGTTAAAAATAAAATTGCGAGTAAATTGATCGCTAACAATATGCAAACACTCGTTTCCGTGACATACCGGTACATCCACCAAGTACATTACAAATAAATAAATAATGTTGTTGCTATCTAAAACATTTTTATGCATCGTTGATTATCACAGGCATTTCATTAATTCCTTCTTAATGTATAATCTCCATTGTTAATTCGATCGTTTACGACGTTATTTGCCATTTTTGCCGAGTCGCAATTTAATTCTGTATAGTCCGCCATGTTGTTCAAATGTCAAATGATGTAAGCGACAGGTGCGCATAGCAACGTTAAATCGTATACGCGATTCGCATTTTGTTAAATTAGTATACGTCTCAGTAATTATTTCAATAATTAGATCTAAATATCTTAAAGACGAAAGCGATAAAGAATAAATTGGTTTGTGTTTTTAAATGTAATTATGCGTAAAAATATATGTTTAGATATAACTAAATAATGCATGCAATGCACAATTGCCACGAAAATTACATTGAGTTTTTCATCAAAAGTCTCCGAAGTAACGATTTTATCGAGTACACATTGCCGACCGAAAAGTGCGCTTGGTATAACATAGCTTCTGGCATTATCAATTGATACTGACACGGGGTTATTCACGCATGACTAATTCACAGCTTTGGAGCAGTCTACCTATAAATCGAGCACTGTAATAGATTAAATTTGCTCAAATAATATAGTCGATAAGACGTTGAAGTCTCTCGAGTAAATCAAGCACAGTCGGAGCGTCACAGACAATCAAGGACGCTTATTTTGCGGACCAAGTTAGATCGTAAGGCAATAAAGATGTTATCGATAAGGGCGTGGCGAAATTTGCCTTTGAAAAGAAGGGCGTGTGGCGAAATTTGCCTTTGAAAAGGGCAGCGTGGCGATCCGGGAGGGCGGCGTGGCATTTCGCCACGCTAAAATGGCCTGGGAAAAACACTACCTGAACCCTTATAATTAGTTTGGTATCCGTCAATTATCTGTATGCATTTTGCGGGGTATATAAATTTGATGTGACTTTAAGAGGCATTTAAAAAGGAAAAAGACATACATGTACTGTACACTCTACGCGTTTTCCCAAAAAAACACGCTCACTCGCGTTTTTTTACCTGCAAGCCAGTGTTTATGCGGAGTTTGAAAGCAAGGTAGAACGTGGCGTTCCGCCGAGTTCGCTAATACCTGCGGCGTGTATTACTTTAGCCTAGTCGGTAAATGCAGACAATTTCCGTTCTTATCAGCGACCGCCGCGCAACACCGCGTTAGCAGTGTGCTACTGGGCATGCCAAAAAAAAACAACATTGTTATTAAAAATTGTTTAAATACTGTATAAAACAGTGATTTTTTTTGCTCAAATTTACAGCCGATTTTCGGCTGCTTCCCAATTGCAAAAAAACACGTTTTTTCCCAAAAATCTGACCAAAATTTCCCAAAAAAAAGCCCAACTTCCAAAAAAAAAAAAATTTTTTTTTTTTTTTTTTTTTTTTAGAAAGAAGTCTCATATAACTTAATTATGATTTCATAAATCTAGGTCTCAACTTTATTTTTAAAACATCTTACAAAATATATGACTTGAATTTAGTCATTTTTGACCATAAATCATTCCCAAACTTGCCACTTTTATTGATTAAAAAAAATCCCAATTTGACCAGACTCCTTTTCTAGAAAACTCCCTGAACATGCACTTAAAAACAATATCACTTCTGTTACTTATAATCCTATTTATAATGCTTAATTTTTCCCAATTTCGTGGTTTATCGCGCTATTTTTCCCAATTTCATGGTTAATCGCGCTAATTTTCCCAATTCAAAAGGCACAGGCTGTAACAAATTAAAGCAAAAAAATCACTGTAAAAATTAAGAAAGTTGTATAGAAAATTAATACGTATACAAATTATGTTTTTTTTAATTCACAGGTACGTCTACAATATGAATGAATATACGACATGCCAAGCGTTTTGACAAATTAATATTTAAATCATAACACATATAACACAAGGATAAATGTTCCGTAAAATTTCCAAATGAGAATAATAATAAGTTATCCGAAACACACTACGATTTTTAATGTTAACATGGTGTTTACAAGTGCTTCCAATATACAGTCATCATGTATATTTCCCGACAAAAGCGCGCGAAAATTATGCTGCAATGTGCAAGGTCAAGGTATACTCCTGCAAAGTGTGCGTGTATTGATTTTTTTATACAAACTTTGTAGCGCAAAGAACGCTTAATTCTGTTGATTTTGGTTAAAAGTTTCTGTGGTATTTTTTAACAAAATTATATCGCGAATAAGTTGATATTTCTTCCAAAATAATTTCAAATCGAACACGCCGAATCTTTATCGTTACGGTATTTTAGTAGAGTAATTATTTTAACAGTAATTGTACTGTAAACTGATTAAAGAAGACATCTGGGCGGAACTGGATTAAGTGTTTGACGTTATGAAAACAAGCAAAGCTTGTCTACTGACCTATTGTGTAGACTGCTGTCTGCGGTGTTTTGACAAAAGGGATTAACATGTGTGAATGTCACTCTGCCGATTTGGTCCATAATTACTGATAAACATTGTTTTGAATGTCAACGCAATTAGAATACAACTGTGAATATTTAATGCAACTATCAACTCAATAGTTACCACCTTCTTTTAGCAATCATTTGAATAACCTACCTACAAAAAGAAAATAAATGCATTAGTGAGTAGAGAATCGACTTGGTTCTGACAATTAAAACCATTCCTTATGCATTCGTTGAACGTGTTTACTTGAGTAAGTTATGCCTTCAGACAGGAAGCGGCTTTCCTTTGATAACGTCAAACTGTCAATTCACACAGATTTGCGAGACTTTTAGGGTCCTTGGTCATTTGTATACATGTTCAGTATAGAAAAAACACCTGCTTACATGAAAACTTTGGATTAAATTATCAAAATAAAAACAATGTTGCAAACTGTGATTATATTAATTGGTACGTATCAGTTTTAAGAAGACGTTTTGTTTGTCATAAATCAACGTGTTTTCTATACAACTACTTCTACAACCACGTGGGGATCGATCTATCTTGGTTGTTGTTTTTTTAATGGTATATTATATATAAATAAATATATATATATACTTGTAATAAATGTAATTTTATTTGAAAATCATGAAGTCAAACAAAGTTAAATTGATCGTTATCTCGTAAAACACTGAGTTTCCCAGCGTTGCCAACGCCGAGGGCCGCCGCGTCGGCTTATCAATTTTGCCGATCGTTCAACGCGGCTTCCAAAATCATGCAAACGCCGCGTATCGCGAAATTTTCTTAATCTCCCTCGGCCTTACTGCACGTGGCGTATGGAGTAAAATTGGGGAAAACGCGTGGAGTATACTGTACAAAAACAGACATAGGAAAAAATGAATATGCAGGTTTATTAAATTAACAAGTTTTTATATTTTAAGAAGTTGATTTTCAAATTTTACGAGTCTTAAGTAAGAGAAATTTTTTCTTGGTTTCAATGCCTTTGAATGGGTGTTGAACAATGATCTCATTATTTGAAAAGTAATTCCCCTTTTCAGTTTTGTCTATATATGAATTTTTATGCCCCAACATGGAATGCGCCCTCTCCAAAATAAAACAAAGCCTTGGCAATTATTCCTTTCTCCCATAAGAAGCTAAGTGAAAATGGCTTTTGCAACCAGCATAAAACCAGAACAGCCAGCGAGTAACTCACAGTCTGTACAGGTTGTATGCTGTTTGCTACTCATCAGTATCTTAGGGCTGGAAATGAAGCCTTTAAGACTTGAATTTAGTAAGTAAGGTATTAATGGGACTACACATGCGTTAAAATAGGTATCTTAGTTGTTAAGGGTTATTCTCTACACCCCTTAGTCAATCATCCACTTACACTGACAAAACTCCTGACAGCCTTGGGTCCCTTGGCTATCTCATCCTCACTGTCTGTCAGCTCGCCACTCTCCGGCTCGCTCTCAAATTGGGCCATGTCATGCTTGCGACCAACAGATCTGTCAGAAAAGCGCCATGTATTCACCTCTGATCGTCCTGACCTATATTTAAACAACAAGGTGAGATTTGTATCCGACCCAGACCAAGCCTTCTGTGATTGCTATAATAATCATCATGAGCCAGATATTGTTATAAGCATCAAATAAATTAGAATATTGAAAGTCAATAATAAATGAGTCCCTAAAATATTTGAATGAGAAATCACTTCAATAAACAACTCAGTTACTATCTGCTTAAAACCTTAAAAAATCCTCTTCAACATTCAATTGTATTAGTTACGTCTGTTTGCAAATTGGTTAATAAATTATGATGTTTTAACACAAGTAAATAATTGTATTCACCTCTCACGAGCACTTGGTGACTTTTCTGCTTTCTTTGTCTTTTTTGGACTTGGGGAACTTGATGTGTCATTGAAAGATGAATTTGTGGAATCAAGCTTATCTTTCTTTTGTTTCTTTTTGCGACTTGTTTTTCTGCTTTCTTCCAAAGAATCGTTTTTGTCTTTCCTTTGCTTGAGAATTTCTGTGTCCGAAGAAGTGTCTAGTCTTTGACGCTTAGAGCTTGGCTTTTTGTTATTCAACTCAGAAGGACTAACAAATTCAACATTTTCTGGCTCTGGAATATCAAAATCACTGGAATGAGAACCAAGGAATTTTTTACTTCTTTCAAAGCTGTTTTCAAGGGAATCATCTTTGTCCGACTGCTGGCTTTTCTTTTTGTCCTTACTCTTTTGTGAGGTATTCGACTTTCTATCAACACCCCCATCGCTGTCACTTGAATGTGCTCTTTGCCTTTTCTCAGACTTATTACTCATTTGAGTAAGATCTCGAGAATTCCGGATAGTTGATTCTGGTTCCCGGGAGTTTTTCTTGTTCCTAGAACCAGATTTTTCATTAGTGTCACGATTGCTTGTCTTACTTTTTTCTTCTGGAGATTTGGACAAAACTTGTCTTTGGCTTCTACTTTTTTCAACTGGCTTCTCTAAACGCACACGTTCATTACTCAATGATCTGTTGGACCTTGTAGTTCCTGACTTTCTATTTTGTTGACGTGGGGATGGAACACGTTGTGACAATCTGTCATCAGCAGGTGAAGTCCTTTCAACAGGGCCTCTTGAGCTGGAATATCTATCTTGAGAACTGCCACGCTTGTTTCTTGGACGATCATCATTGACCTCATTCAATTCGCGTCTTTTAAGTGTCCCTTGTTCTCTGCGATCAGGCTCTTTGAGATCTGACCCAAGTGCTACAGATCTTGGTGCTTTGTCTGTTCTGGACACATCTTTGAGACTTCTGACTTTTACTGGACTGGCATCACTGGATTCAGAATTCTTCCGGTTTCGTCTGCCATTTGTTGATGATCTTACATTGTGATCCTTTCTACCATCTTTATCATGGCTGGTGTGTGTTTCACTGTCGGGACTTCTAGTTCCATGCTTGAAGTCTCGTTTTCTGCTTTGTTCTTTCCTATTTTGATCATCACTGCTGTCAGATGCAGAGGTGGATGAGTCATGTCTTCTTCTAAAAATGAATTATTTCACATGCTTACTAAATTTCTCATCTGATTTAAAACAAGACACAGGAAACGTATTTACATAAAAAAATCAAGACTGGTCTCATACTATTTCAACAACCAACATGGGCAACAACAAAGGGAGAGAAGTCTTGCCTATTTCTGAATTGCTGTCAGTCGTAATACAACAAAAAATCTCGTTCCATTTACAGACATATTTCAATCTTCATTTTGGACTATAATAATGAAAAGTGGTCACAGAAGTAGAGTGTATTGTAATTTGAGTTACTTATTTAATTTAAATAAATTATAACATTAAAAAATTTGAATCCACACTGTATCTCATCCATTAACTTTTAATGTTAAACGTGGAAATCACAATTTTAAAACAAACGTAGATTATTCGACAATACATTGTGCTTATTCCAACCTTGGCATTGCTGTATGACCCGTCCAATATACGAGTTTTAACGATTTACAACGTCTACGTCTTATTCGGGCAAGTACCGTTCCTTCAAGATGGCGATGTAAGGTACAACCGATTTGAAAATAATAAAACGGATAAACCGGTTCGTCGTTGCAATCACAGATAAGTGTTAAAACTCTCTACATAATGTGCAAAAAAAGAACACTTTTCAAAAAGCAAATATTTTTAACGTCACCATATCTTATTTCTTAAATTAATTACTGTTATATTGAATTAGGGACGATACGGACCAGTTGTTCGCACCATACGGGCCACATTTATTGACCATAAGGACCATGTCTGAAATAATATATATTTCGTGTTCTTTCAATATATTGTTTTCATAATTTAATAAAATATAAATGTTTCTGTAATAAAACGCATGTGTTAACGTTATTGCGTTGTTTAACTACAAAGATGAGTCCCCAGACAGTCGCCTTCCTGTCATAGTCAGCAATTGACTGTAGGAAGTAAAGAAGTAGAAGTAGAACGGCAATAACAGTCAAAACGGCCCCAAGTCAAAAACGCCCCTAGTCAAAATGACCGAAAACTTGGTCAAAACGGCCTCACTTTGATCAAAACGGCCCCAAAGACAGTTTTTAAGTTGGTCAAAACGGCCCCACATTTGGTCAAAACGGCCCCACATTTAGTCAAAACGACCCCACAGATAGTCAAAACGGCCCCACATTCAGTCAAAACGGCCCCACAGATAGTCGAAACGAAATCGAAAATCAGAAGAAAAGATATATATGAAATGTACTTCTGTTATTTTCTTAGTTAAGTCTGCAATTACAACTTTAAAGAATTTAGTTTATTTACGTATGAAAGGCTGTGCGTTTCACTGAGGCCAGGCCGTGTTCAGACATGTTCAGGTAATCATTCCATATTTTACTAGTACCACTTAATTTGGATAATTTCGGTGTTTATTAAAATGAAATAATTTCCGGTTGTTTGCTTCTAATGTCACATTTTCGAAT
The DNA here is from genome assembly GCF_020536995.1 of Dreissena polymorpha. NCBI lineage: Eukaryota > Metazoa > Mollusca > Bivalvia > Myida > Dreissenidae > Dreissena > Dreissena polymorpha. The sequence goes on along the minus strand of NC_068364.1, from coordinate 56,218,232 downwards.
TATTCATTAATGTCTAGTTGTGTTGACTTTTTTATTTTATTAAATTACAGAGCCTAGGGCTGACTACCGAGTACATGAGCGAGACAGGCACTTATGCCTTCATTCGACAGATGCTCTGCCTTGCGCTACTACCAGCGGAACACATTCGTCCGACATTCGACATGATGAGCGGACTGAACACGGCGCCACACATCACCCCATTGTTAGAGTACATGTCCAACACATGGATAAACTCAACGGTGTGGCCAGTCGAGTCCTGGTCCGTATATAGACAGACGGTGCGAACCAACAATGACATGGAAGGTAATTTTTTTCTTTATTTTAAATATTATTGTTATTATTATTATTATTATTATTATTATTATTAGTAGTAGTAGTAGTAGTAGTAGTAGTAGTAGTAGTAGTAGTAGTAGTAGTAGTAGTAGTAGTATTATTACGTATGGACACATTATGCTCATATTCTCATTAACTGTAATATATTATTAGGTTGGCATAGACGCCTGAATTGTCGGACTGGCTGCGCTCCACCACTCTATACCCTCATCCGAACCATCCACGAAGAGGTGATGGAAGTAGAGAACATGATTGCGCTTGTCGATGAGCAGCAGCTGCAGAGGATCCAGCGGTCGATTCAGACCAAGTTGTTTGCTGCTTGGGATTTGCGCGATGATTATCTGAGATATTAACTCTATGATTCTACATTCTCAAATCTTTTCTATAAAGAAGGAATGTAGTTGACAATTGTTAATAGTTTTATTTGATCGTTCGTCAAAAAGTTGTATTTCTGTTACTCTTGTATCTTCAATGCAATTGAGTAATTAAATAGTAATTAAATTGAATGCGTTTTAATTCCCTTTTATGATTGTTTAATTTGAGTTACAATGCTATGACGTTAAATTTTATTTACACTTAAATATATTATGAATATTGCTGGGCCAAGTGTGAGGTTGAGCGCTCTATAACCAGGTTTAAACCCCCAATGCTTTGCATTGACCGTTCCAAGGCGGTGACCCCAGCTTTATTCATATTTTGTGTTTATGTTGGTTTGTATTGTGCTGTATTGTGCTGTTTTGTACTGTTTGGGCAATCGGTCACTTGCCTTAAATAAAGGACCAACTAATTGTTTTTAATGAAAATTCAATACTGCTCCAGCAGCTGGAGTTTCACTTCTTTATATTGGGAAGAGTAAGTAGAAGATATCAAAATAAAATTTTATTGGTGTATTATTTTTTATAAAAGTTTGGTACACATAACCGTATTTCATTTAGTGTAATTTCATTCTTTAAAAAGAATTCTTATATCTGTGTAACTAATTCTTTCAAGTATGGTTTAACGAAATGTATCATGGTTTTAATTTTGTTATTTTAGATACAGGGCCGGGACGCTGTCCACGAGTGGCCTCTTGAAGAGGTGCAGTACGTTCTACAGACCAGTGGTACCCAAGAGACCAGAGGAAGTTGAAATGAATGAGTGATGAACTTATTAATGACTGAAATCAATCAAGATATTGATTTAGCTGGACGTTTGTGCGTTTGTTTTACAGTGTTGCTAGTGTGAAACACTGACACATTTTCGTTTTTTCTTGTCAATTATTATGTTCGACAACTATTAGAATGTAATTGATACAAATAGAACATTTTTTTCACAGAAATCATACTTATATATCTCTTTTTTTTCTTTCTTGTCAATTATAATGTTTGACAACTATTAGAAACTATTTGATAATTATTATGTTTTACTATAAAAAATAATCATATTCTTACTCATAAATATCTTTCTTGTCAATTTTTATGTTAGAATGTACTTATATACAAATAGGATTAACTCATTTTTTCAAAGAAATCTTACTTATATATCTCATTTTTCATTCTTTCTAGACAATTATTATAAACTATTTGATGCTTATTATGTTTACCAACAATTATTATGTTTGATTATTCAACATGCATATCTTCAAATAAATACAATATTGAACAAAGTTCTTTGTTACACAATGGGGCCGTTTTGACCAACTTAAAAACTGTCTTTGGGGCCGTTTTGACCAAAGTGGGGCCGTTTTAGAACATATTTATTTTAATGTGAACCTGATTTGCGGACATAATATGTATCTCATGTTCATTTAATATTTATTAATAAAGTTAATATAATATTTAAATTTGCAGATACAAATAATATTTTAATGTTATTGCACATTTCTTTATGTTGTTGCAACACTGCTCTAGCAGTAAGTTTGTCGAGGTTTGCTTGGTGACTGTGTTCCCGAGCGCCTTTAAATGATCATCCCCAGTTTGTTTCACTGCTGGGCAAACGATTATCTTTCCTCGGACGCTGCATCTCCAATCCGTTACACCAGGCTTAAATGTTAGCATCAATACGAAAGCAGAGCCATAATTATTATAATAAGCTTATTCCAGGATATTTTCAGATTTGAAACTTATTTTAATTGTATTAGCAATTATTTATGGAAGCAGAAAGCATCGCGTAAACCAGAACTTACATTGATAAAATCTACGTTTATCAAATTGGCAAATGATACTTTAAAATTGAATCGATGTCAGGTTGTGACAACGGTAATTATTTCTAAAACTTGAAATTTAAGTTTAAATTTTCTACATATCTTGATATAGTGTACACATATACTTTTATCTTACGAAACAATAACATACAAACAATAAATTTTAGAATTATTTATATTTCAATAACACCAAGTATTCATATCAAATTTATGTATTAAAGTTTAGCAGTCAAATTGATATTTTTTTTTCTCGTGTCACCATATTTTAATGAATCATCGGATAATGTTTACATCACGGATAGGCTATGACACCTACTGATTTATCTTATCAGCAACGCTTATTTAGCGGATTAGTCTTTAACTACCAATAAAAGGTAATGTGGGGCAATCGTTATTATTGTGGTATTGTAGTGTGGAGATACGAGATTTTTGTTTGGTTTCTTGTCGTAAAATGTGTCGATGTCCTTAAAATTTGCAATGCGTTTCTTGTACATTCGTTTCTCTATACTTGTAACTTGTTAGAAATGTATTTTATACTGATATTTACTGTAGAGTTTTTTTAACTTGTATGATGGGCACGTGCCTAAATAGGTCATACTCAAACAAGTATGTTAAACACATGTGACATCAAACGACGCAATAACGTAGACATTTGTCGCGTATTTACAGAAACGGTAATCGTTTAGCACATTGATAAATACAATTTTGAATGAAAACGAAATTAATATTATTTCAGACATGGTCCGTATTGTCCACACATGTGGTCCGTATGGTCCTAAAATTTGTTCTGTATTGTCCCAACAGTAGTTCTATATGGTTGTAAAATCTTGTCTGTTTTGTTTGGTCCGTATTATCATGGACCTATACAAACAAATATAGGTCCATGGTATAATCCGTATACCGGTACAATGAATTACCTAAATTCTAAAACGAAACACCGAACACATTGCTGTCTAAATCAGGTGGTTGATTCAGTATATGACCAACACTTCATATATAAATATTGTTAATTGATAGTGCCAGAGACGTAGATGTCATCTACGTTTCTGATAGTGCTTTGATATCACCTGAATTTTTATATTTCCTCTATGACACATTTAATCCACGAGGGAATCTTTGTCGTCCTACTAAAACGCAGACGACAAAATACACACTTAAGATAATTATCGTTTTCAGACGCATACAAAAGACACAAAGGCGTAAGACCAAACATTTTCTAAATCATCTGTTAATGTTTTTGTTCAAACTGGCAACATACAATATTCATTTAATTGACGGAAATGTCATGATATACTATTTGTTTATTTGGGTAAAATTGAAACATCAGTAAATTATCAATGTAAGATATATATATTCATTTATATGTAGTAACACTATAATCAGTTTCGCGTCTAAAATACGAGTGTCCAACCGTAATTAATATAAAACCGTTTCATATATACATAATTCTTCACCTTTGGTAGCGATGTTTCTGATTATACCTTTAATTTTAGTTTAATGTAACCTTTAGTGAAATCGGTTAATTATTTAGTCCAGATTATAGAATGGAGCGCCCTATTGATTTTCAAAACAAACATGGCTGACAACATTTAGCAAAATGTTAGATTTCCATCTATTGCCACGTTGTGCATTCTCTGCATGTACGCATCCATTTAACAAATATTAATGGGTTCCATTTTCTTGCAGCACACATTTTCCCCCCAAAATTGCTATTGTTTCCTTCACAATTGGTATGAGTGCATGTTTAAATCAATATGAAATTTTAATCATTAAGTCTAAGATCATTTGTCAATATGCTAAAATAAATTCATTATAAGCATAAATAACCTTTTTTATAAATGAAACTGTGGTTTGATTGATTCATATCATTGATTATTCTTTGAAACAAAAAAGTGTTAGTCCAAACCAATAACCATAATGGGGAAAATATAAAGAAATTCAGTTTAAATGACTGACAGGAAAACAATAATACAATATCGTCGACTCGCCTATATTCGCGTCTAACCTAGATTCTCTGATTTCGTTTTCGTCACGTAACCGGTACCAATATTTGTTTCTGTGCTTGCGTGATCGTGGCGATATGCAAATGAATGTTTACTCGATTGGAACGATTGAAGATTTGTGAAAAATAATGCGTTTTATACAAGTAAAACGTGTGAATTAGAATCAATTAGCAAAAATACCATATTTTCTTAACACCAATAATACCCGACATTCGAATTTCATATATATTGAGTAAAAATCATATATCACGATTTTTTGTTGTCGTCTGCTGTTGTAGTAGCATTGCCATATATGGAAATGTTACGCTTCGAAAACATGAGAAATTCCAACACATGATTTATTGTGTGTTTCTTAGACCATGACAATAAAGTTAATTTCTATTTATTTTTTGTTTTGTTAAGGCCATCCCTAAGCATTGTCGCAAGAAGTATAGGCTTTAGTCACCGACTTCCTTGATAAATGCTTACAAAGCTGTTAAGGACAAGAATATGTCCGTTCTTAGAGCCTCAAAATTATACAGATTGCCTGAAAATACATTACGTCACAGGGTCTTTCAAAAATCCACCAGACACAGTTGTTATGTGAGCTGCTCCCATTTTCCATGCAATTTACCCTGTTCATATGTTAATATTGTATTGTTATTTCGTGTTTGACTTTTTTGTTAAATGTTTCATTTGCAGCAGAAACCAATTGAAACTGTTAAAAACAAGTTAGCTTGGCCTAATTACTCGACATTGCAATGAATTTTTGTATGACGTCATACCCGCGAATCAAGGGTAGTAAAACAAAATGGCTGACGCTTTACACTTATGTCAACAATATGGACATTTAAGAGCTTTAAAAACATTGTTTGGAAATCACAATGGAACAAATCAGCGAAGAATTAATTTATTTTAAAAGGTTAATGTTGGTTTTCGTTGTTTTTTATGCGTTATTATTTTAATATTGGCATTTAATGTTATGGTCGCGAATTTACGGTAATCGAGGATAATTTAAATCATTAATATTTGGAGATTCATGTATAATGACAGCCTTAAATCCTATTAAAGTCTGCCTTAAATATCTTAGAAAATTGCATTTATTTCTCTGAAAAAAAAAATATTCAGTTTAACAGACTTGTATCTTACGTAAAGACACTAACCTTTGTTTTGGTTGATTATATAGCCATTATTGCGTCATATTTTCAATGGGAAAGTCCAAAATTCATAACTACTTGAAATATTTATGTTTCGTAAAAGATATGATACAGGGTTCTCAATAGCTTTTGAGCCAACAGGCCAAAATATGAAACCAACTGGCCTTTTAGGGGTTTCTGCTGGCATGCCCCCTGAAAATTTTTTAATTGAGCACTTGATTTCCTGCATTTTGGGCTATTTTATAGCTATTTTAATGGCCAACCAGGCCTTAAATTTGAGCATTTTTTGTGCATTTTATGAATTTTAGTTTTTTTTAACTAACAAAAGATAAATGAAAAAAGCTCTATTACTTTCAGGGCCCTCAATCCAATTTAGGGGAAGCGGGTTGCTACATGTACCCTCATGAGGGGGAATTTTCGCGGCGTTTCCCTTTTTGGGAGATTTTTTTAATTACTCTCCAATTATTACATTTGTACATGTTTGCACTTTATTCATTTCTTTTTTCATAATTAAGTATGTTTGACAAGATTAAATTGAAATAGAATTGAGATATAATAATCATGAGACACATCTTTAAAAAAAAAAAAAAAAAAAAAATTTAATCAGGGGGTAATTCCCCCCCCCCCCCCCAAAGGGGAAAAAAGTTTACTTCTCAGGTGGGGGGAATGCAGCCGAAATTCGGCCGCAGATTTGATAGATTGAAGGCCCTGACTTTTGTACATTTTTAACTCATATTTCTGGACATTTACTAATCATCCCAGTCACCATTACTGTCATCAGATTCACAGCCACTTAGTTCAGCATCTAAGAAATATCTTTGATGACAGACCTTATCTCATTTCTTGGGTTGCAGATAGACACGTCAACCATGCACATTTTGCGTGACACTTCTAGTTTGAAATGTAACTGAATTAAAATAAACTTTCACAACAACAAAAACTTTGTATTAACACAAAAAACGCAAGCAAAAAGGAACAAAATCTCACCATGTGATGAAAACAACGTCAAAATATTTAACTGCTTTTTGACTGATTCAAAATCTGATTTCAATTGGCCGATTTGGCCGGCGGCCGGCTCTTATCGAGAACCCTGTGTTATATCAATTTAAAAAGAGTTGTAATAAGAATTTTACTGCTATTAAGGATTTCAGTAACTTTTGAAAACCAGTATTCAAATGACCCTGTGCATGAAATTTCTTCGAGTCAAATACAATTTTTAGAGTCAACATACTGAAGTCCAGATATTTTATCTCTGAATATTTTTTATTTTGCAAATATTAAGTAAGTATTAGTTAAGTATGTTACATTAAAAAAATCACACAACAATTTGTGTATGTTAACATTCATGTTTGTGTTATTAAGGCATATAATTTTAAAGAGTCAAAAGTGACAATATTTAATGTTAAACGCTTGCATAAAAAAGCAGCATGCTGCTTCAATTGAAATCTCTGGATATGTTTATGTGTGGACTTAACTGCACTTTGCAAGTAATCAAACAATGACATTATTTTCCCAATAAAGAGAAACTTGACTCTAAAATTCCCAGTTCTACGGGTATAGAGAATACTCCTGAAATGATACAAAAAAAGCCTTGCGTGAATGTGTATGTTCAAACGTGCTTTTTATATGCATGTTTTTTCAAAACGGGACGTATTATAGTTTTACCCTTTGCAGGTGGGCGGCCTCAACAGCAGTGTCCACTCTTTAATTCAAATAGTTTTCATCCGATCTTCACCAAACTTGGTCCGAAGTTGTATCTAGGTCAAGTTCGAATATAGGTCATGCCGGGTCATAAACTAGGACATGGGGTCACTTAGTGCATTTCAAGGATTTAGCATGGTGTCCGCTCTCTCATTGAAGAAGTTTTCATCCAATCTTCACCAAATTTGGTCAGAAATTGTTTCTCAATGATATCTAGGTCAAATTCAAATATGGGTCATGCCATGTCAAAAACTAGGTCACGAGGTCACTTAGTTTATTTCAAGCATATAGCATGATGTCCAAAACCTTCAAATGGACGTATCGTGTGACAGTTTGGCACTCTTGTTTATTCTTGAATCTAATATTTTTCTCATAGTATGCTTGGTGTGTTCCATTAATTACTAGGCATCACTAGCTCCTAATAATTACATGATTAATAAATACCTAGTTAAATTGTATTGTAGTTGGTAATAATACTAAGATTTCCATAAAGAAGGATTTCTGGAAAATTCCTTAAGTTATTCTTTAAGGTTTTTGAGGAGTAATAGTTAAACTAGGCATTAATCAAATTAATCCCATCACAAAATAATGAAATCCTTTGCAACACTTCAAATTTCATGATAGCAGAAGCTTTGTGGCCAAACTAATGGGTCTGAGCTGTCAAATAAGCTTATTTGTTGTTATTTTGCTTTTATGTATCAGAAGTGTATTTGCTTAGCCTTTATCAATTTTGCAACAGCAATATGTTTGTTTATTTCAGAATCATCATCAACAGAAATATTGAAAATTTGATGCTGTAGTTGAGAGCCAACAATGTCGTACGTTGAAAGCTTTTGAACCTAATGTGTATTAAATTATTAATTTTTGAATTGTTGTTTTAATTTAACTAATTTAATTAATCAGCTTGAAAATTGTCTTTTAATTAAACATCAGACAGTTAGCTAGCCAAAAACGGAAAATATAGTAGATGATTTTAATTTTTAAATGAAAAAGGAAATAAACATTTATTTATTAGCACCCTTATGTACCTTTTTGTTGATAGATATTTACAGAACAGAAAAGAAAGTTTATTGCAGACTTAAGCATATACGGCTCACTGTCAAAAACAATAAAGCACTTATGTTAAAATAAAAAAACGTATTTGTCAAAATAAAAACAAAAATAGAGCAAGAAAAAGTGGAAATACAGAATCATGATTTTGTTTCATTTTTACCAGGTCCCATGGTTATTCAGGCAGTAGTTACGACAGGTTTGTGGAGCGACGTGAGACCTCTACGCTGCACAAGTTCAAGGAGACATTCTGGACCACCAAGCAGGCCGTGATCCAGAAGCTTGGAAAAAAGGAGGACGAGCATGTCGTAGCCTCAGACTCGGAACTTGATGCTAAACTAGAGGTAAAGATGTTAAATTTGTAACAGTAGATGGGAAAAATGACTAAGATTTTTCAAAGCTCATTTCCAGAAACAAAATTAAGGCTGTGTAAAATTGAAATAAAGTATAAAAAATTCCATGTTCAATTAAAATATTTTAAAGAAAATGCATGCTTGTAGTTAACTGCATGTATATGACACCTACAATTGTTCCCTGCTTAAGAGATGAAAAAAGTTCCTTTGGCAAAAAAGCAGAAAATGTTATTGATATGAGTATTGCTCTGGGAAAATGGGGCTTAATGCATGTGCATAAATTGTCGTCCCAGATCAGCCTGTGCAATCTGTAAGGCTTTTCAGTGATGACACTAAATATTCCATAAAAGTGGAAAGTGTGGTCCTTGGTTAGCCTGTGCAAACTGCACAGGCTAATCTAGGACAATACTGGACTCACATGTATTGTACCCCAGTTTTCGGAGAGTGAGACTCAGGTGTTATAAGTGTTTTGTTCTGAGAAAATTTGGCTTAATGCATGTGCGTAAAGTGTCGTCCCAGATTAGCCTGTGCAGTCTGCACAGGCTAATCAGGAACGACACTTTCCGCTTTTATGGTATTTTTAGTTTCAAGGAAGTCCCTCCTTGCCGAAAATCAAGTTTAGGCGGAAAGTGTCGTCCCTGATTAGCCTGTGCGGACTGCAAGGCTAATCTGGGATGATACTTTACGCACATACATTAAGCCCCGTTTTCTCAGAACACAACTCGTTACTTTACACAGGTGTTCAAGGCGATACAGAAGTCTTGTATGGAGCTGCTGAGATCCATAGAGAAGTACCAAGACAGGCTTTGTGGTAGGTGGTCACACAACTTCCAGGAGAGTTGATTTAATATGTCCCACTAAGAAGCAAAGTGAAAATGGCAATATACAACCAGCATCAAACCAGAACAGCCTGCGAGTAACTCGCAATCTGTTCAGGTTTTGTGCTGTTTGCTGCTCATCAGTAGCTCAGGGTAGCCCGTAAAACTTAAGTCTTAAAGGTGGTTTAATGCAGTCGGCACAGGCTAATCAGGGACGTCACTTTCTGTCTAAACTTGATTTTTCCTAGGAAGAGACTTTCTTTAAATCAGAATATAAAGTTAATATAAAGTTTGTGCTTATTTGAATTTCTGTGTAAGTTGTATACAGGGGACAAGGAAACACATTATTCATAAAATAAACAGTAATTATTGAAAACAATTTAAACACTTATGTGAAAGTATACCGGATAATACTTGGATGTGATTGCTTTTGAATCCATCTGCAGGCAACACATAACACTTTTCCTGTTAACAAAGCTGTTGGTATTTCTCCCCTGTGAAAGTATGATACTATGATGTGTCTATGGTTCCCAGCCCTGTCCATGGAGGAGAATGCAACAGGACGGTTCCTGAAGGCAAACAGCGGGCAGGACAAGACAAGGGCGGGAAAGATGATGGCAGCGGTCGGCAAGTCGCAGAGCTTCTCGGCCCAACAGAGGTAAAGTGATTTATCTATACAGGTAAATGATTTTTTTTAGAAGAAACTATATATATATGTATATTATAAACTTATGCTTTACATGCCTACGAGCCTTTAACTGCTACTTTATATACAAAGCAGACTTTTTTACTTTCCCTTAGCAGTCAGCAAGTCACAGAGTTTCTTGGCCAACAAAGGTATAGTGAAATGAGCCTTGCTTTTGGAAAACTGGGCTTAATGCATGTGCGTAAAGTGTCATCCCAGATTAGCCTTTGCAGTTTGTACAAGCTAATCTGGGACGACACTTTTCGAAATTATGTTTTTTTTTCCTTTAAAATGAAGTCTCATCCTAGCAAAACAAAGTTTATAACATGTGGGACGTGAGATCAAATCGTAACTAAATTCTCCATACATCTTCCTCCAGACTTGCGCTGAGAGTGCCTCTGGTGCGCCTGTACCAAGAGGTAGAGACGTTCCGGTACCGCGCCATCTCTGACACTCTTATGACCATCAATCGTATGGAGGGGGCTCGGACCGAGTATCGGGGGGCCCTGCTGTGGATGAAGGACGTTTCGGAGCAGCTTGACCCTGACACGTACAAGCAGCTAGAGAAGTTCAGAAAGGTGGGATTTTTTTAAAGTAATAAAAAAACACTTTGTAATTTTTTTTTTCTTGGCTAATATTCAAATATTACACAGCTTGACCCGGACATATACAAGCAGTTCGAGAAGTTCAGAAAGATGAGAGCTGTGGGTCATTGCTGCATAATATGGCTGACAATTTTTTACCCTCAACAAAAGGCGATAAAGGGATATACAATGAGGATTGTCCGTCTATCACAAAACTATTCAAGGCTATATCTCAGAAACTACACATGTATAATAGATATCACCATGAAACTTCATTGGTGTATAGATATCAATGTTGAAAAGTGCCATGCACAAGAACCATAACCATACACTTTCTTTAATAAGTGTGATTGCCCTTTGTTTGCTTTTTATATGATATTTATTTCAGGACTATATCTCTGATACCATGCAAGATTTCAACATGAAACTTAATGGGTGTTTTGATATTCATGAGGAGAAGTGTCACGCTTAAGAACCATAACCCTTCACTTTCTTAAATAAGAGTTATTTTCCTTTGTTGTTTTGTATGATGGAACTTTTCAGGGCTATATCTCGGATATGATACAACATTCCAACATGAAACTTCATGGGTGTGTAAAAATCAATAGGAAAAAGTGCCATGCACAAGAACCATAATCCTACACTTTATTAACTAAGTGTTATTGCCCTTTGTGGTTTTTGTATAAATTAATTTTTTCAATGCTATATCTCAGATACGCAACAAGATTTCAACATGAAACTTCATGGGTGTGTAGATCAATGAGGAGAATTGCAATTCATAAAAACTATAACACTATACTTAATTATAACCTATTAATTATTACCATTCACTTAATGACTATACTGTATATCAAGGGATTTGCACTGATCCATAAAAAAGTTCATTTGGCACGGGATATCAATTCAATAAATTCACTTGTTTTAAATAATTTTGGAAAAAGAAACATTGTAGTTTGTTTTTGCCTTAGCTAGTACATATGCCTTTAAAAGGTAAAGCATTTTTTTTTGTAAAAGATAGGTTCAAAGAATTCTATAAAAAAAAAAAACTCTTTGGGAAATTAGTTTTTCCTTGGTTTTTATTTAATTCTTAAAAAATGTAATTGAAAAATCAACTCATTAAAAAAACAATTGTACAGGATCTTTGTTTTTCCTCGGCTAATATTAAAATATTGTAAAAAATAAATTGAAATCACATTTTTTTTAATTATTAAACAAATATTTCAAATAAAACGCAACTGTGTTAGATCTTTTTTTTTCTTTTGCTGAGTTATGCTAAAATAAAGTGTTAAAAAATCAAAATGAAGTTTGCTGTGTAGATGTGGTAACAACTTTATAATTAAGCGATCATGATTTTCATCCCAACTACAGTGTTAATAGCCCTGTGTAGCACTGTTTTCTTTTTGTTCCAAGAAACCCATAAATTTCGAAAACTAGCTTTAAACTTTATACTTGTGTTTCATTTATTTTCATAGACATGAAACATGTTGGATTAATAAAATCTAGCAGTTTCGTTTGATCTTAAATTCTTGTATTTTTTTTTATTAAGCTTTATAAATGTGACCCATATCCATATATTATTTTCGTTTGACTTGAATTTTCATGATTATGTGAATCCATCATGTCTTCATCAGGTCCAAGCGCAAGTGAAGAAGACCAAGGCCCGCTTCGACAAGTTGAAGCTTGACGTGATGCAGAAGATTGACCTGCTGGCCGCCAGTCGCTGTAACATGTTCTCACACGTGCTGGCAAACTATCAATCCTCCCTGCTCCATTTCTGGGAGAAGACCTCCCATACCATGACCGCCGTGGCTGAAAGCTTTAAGGGCTATCAGTACTATGAGTTTAATATCATCAAGGTATGTTTGTGGACCCGTTTGGTTTAAGTTGAGTAATGTGGTTTGGTGACTAAATTTTTTAAAGATGGATTATGTAGATATGCTGTAGTTACACTCTAGTTCCAATATAACACAGATAACAAGGTCCAAGGAATCTTGGTGATAATGGGACAATGTTGTTAGTTTGGTGCATATTCATATTATTTTTAATGCCCCTCCTTCGAAGAAGAGGGGGTATATTGTTTTGCTGGATGTCAGTCAGTTGGTCGGTCGGTCGGTAGACCAGTTCGTTTCCAATCAATCACTTGTCAATATATTGACCGATTGGCTTGATACTTCACATGTGCATTGGCCTTGGATAGTAGATGACCCCTATTAAACATGGGTTCACGAGGTCAAAGGTCACTGTCACAATAAGAGTGAAAATCGTTTCTGTAAGTGTGAAACAATTACTCATCAGCTATTAAAATTGGGTTCACGAGGTCAAAGGTCACTGTCACAATAAGTGTGAAAATTGTTTCTGTTAGTGTGAAACAATAACTCATCAACGAATTGACAGATTGGCTTGATACTTCACATGTGCATTGGCCTTGGACAGTTGATGACCCCTATTGAAATTGGGGTCAATAGTTCAAAGCACTGTTTAGGGGTCATATGTCTCCGACCGCAGAACTAATATGACCTAGGTTTTTGTTTCATTAGCCAATGCATGTTCATAAACCGAATGGTATTGAATACTGAAAACATAAGTTTTTTCTTGAAAAGGCATTTGTGAGTGTGGTACTTTAAATTATGATGCACTTTGTTACTATGTACAGGACATATCAACTGAAAAGTTACCAAACAACGTGGACATAGGTGCAACACCACCCGAATATTGCACTTCCAAAATTGTCCTCTATTGTATGAATTTAACCTACATGCTTCACCACTTAAACAAATGGAAAATGTGATTGGCAGTAGTTTTTTAAGGCCCCTTTGATATTTACAATTCAGATTCATTGCTGGTATTATAACACTCAACCCTGGATTTTTTTCTCTTGAAGATGTGAAGCACTCGTTATTATTTTACCTCTGATACTTGCCAATGCTGGTAAGTTAAGCCTTTCCACAAATCTGGTTCCCCATTTCAGGATCTACAAGAACCTTCCAGTAAGCTGTGTGACAACACAAGGGAACTGGCTGAGAGAGATATTGAGGAGGATTTTGACCCAGAAAAGTAAGAAAAATCGTATATCTATGCATGCATCCAAAAATGTGTTGTATTGTGAAACCAAGTTAATTGGTCAGACACTTATTGGCGTACATTTTTGTGGATGCTCTCTCTCAGAGACTAGCATTATAATACACCTTTTTGGCAAAAATATTGCAAATCCAGGAATATAGGTCCAAGGAATATTTTTAATTGTACAAATCCGTACAAATCCACACGATTTCAACTCCATGAAAGCAAAAAAAGCACAATATGTAAATGTGACATTAAGAATGCACACTTGTTTTGAGAACATAATGGGCCATACAATTCTGATGGTCTGCTTGGTATGTGGTGTAAATATTTGTTATGCCCCCGGTAGGGTGGCATATAGCAGTTGAACTGTCAGTCGTATGTCAGTCTGTCCGTCCGTCCGAAAAAAACTTTAACATTAGCCATAACAATTTCAATATTCAAGACAGCAACTTGATATTTGGCATGCATGTGCATCTCATGAAGCTGCACATTTTGAGTGGTGGAAGTTCAAGGTCAAGGTCATCCTTCAAGGTCAAAGGTAAAAAAATAAAATAATTTCAAAGAGGCGTTCTCATGAAGCTGCACATTTTGAGTGGTGGAAGTTCAGGGTCAAGGTCATCCTTCAAGGTCAAAGGTCAAATTTTTTATTTTTTTTTCAAAGCGGTGCAAAAGGGGGCATTGTGTTTCTGACGAACACATCTCTTGTTTTAATTTAACATGTAACCAACGAAAATCTAGGTAGATTCAACAATAGAACTAGTCTACCATGTAATAGTGCTGTTTTGCATGTATTTAACAGCTGCTTAATATATCAATACTTGCAAATTTTGTTTTCTTTTGTTTTTAGTTCACTATGTCAATTCTTATATTTTGTTACAAAAAAAGGTTTTTACCTCAATGTATGTGATATATGACATGCCTTGATCACCGTTGATCAGTTATATGATTGTTATGTTATGTGTATTTTGGAATCATGGGTATAGTACTTTTTTCCCTGAATATAGATCCATCTATATGATATCTTGCCAAAATTGACCTGACATGTATGAATTCTAATGGTATAAATTACACACTTGCATAGTGTCTCTTTTATACATATTTTGTTTTGATTGTGCAAGTATTTCACAAGATAACTGACAACATACCAGTAAGTTTGCAGAATGTTCTTTTTATCTATGAAAGCTGTGTCTACATGTAGTATGAAATAATGGACATTTTTCGTCTAGTACAAAAAACTGATGAATTCATTATAATGGACATTTTTTGTCAAGTATGAAAACTGATGTATTCATCATAATGGACATTGTTTGTCTTGTACAAAAACTGATAAATTCATTATAATGGACATTTTTTGTCTAGTACAAAAATTGATGAATTCATTATAATGGACATTTTTCATTTAGTACAAAAACTGATGTATTTATCATAATAGACATTTTTTTTGTCTAGTACGAAAACTGATGTATTTATCATAATAGACATTTTTTGTCTAGTACGAAAACTGATGTATTCATCATTATGGACATTTTTCGTCTAGTACGAAAACTGATGTTTTCATCATAATGGACACTTCGTCTACTACGAAAACTGATGTATTCATCATAATGGAACTTTTTAGTCTAGTACGAAAACTGATGTATTCATCATAATGGACATTTTTATCTAGTACAAAAACTGATGTATTCATCATCAGACATTTTTCATATCTCGTGTCAGGTCAATAATGGGGAACCATACTTACAATACACCTTATGTAAATTCCTGATTATCCCTTTCCCACTCTGAAGCAATTTGAAAATTGATATGTGCAAACAGCATAAAAACAGAACAGCCTGCAAGGTTTTATGCTGTTTGCTGCTCATCCGTATCTAAGGATTGGAAATGAAGGCTTTAAAACTTGAATCTAGTAAGAAAGGTCTTAAATTAAATGTAACTTTCTAAGGGACTTAAAATGCGTCAAAATATGTATCTAAGTGGTGAAGGGTTATAATTGTATTACCTGCCTGTACATTTCTGCCACTAGGTTTTTAGAGGAGAGTAAACCTTCAGACCATACTGGTCAAGTCTGTGATAAATGCAAGGACCACCAGGACAGGTACTTTAGTTGCTGTGCAGCTTTTTAAGTCTTTCTGACTGCTGTCTTTACATTCTTACACCTGTAGCTTGACAGCTCAACTAACATGCTGGGACACACACATAATGCAGCCTCAGGCTAGGAAGGACCTCCTGAACATTGAAAAACATTTACTTATATGCACTGAAAAAATCTTAGCAGATTGAGCTTTAATAATTCACGTTCTTTATTTCATTAACACAATATTTATAAAATAAAGTTCTGCTACCACTACTACTGTTATAACATTTCTCTGTTGTCAACTAACATTTAACTTGATTTGTGTGTAAGGGTTACAACAACATGACAGCATATCATTTTCTTAATAAAAAAAAAATGTGCTAATAATGCAAGAATTTATTTAAAAAGTCTTTTTTTTCCATGTAACTTTGGTTGTAAAATTGTGATGACATTGATTACTTTATAAATGGAAATCATGCAAAAAAATGTCTTTAAAATTAGAAAGCCACCTACCTCCTGTTCCTGGACCATGTATTTACACATACTCGTCATGTGGAAAATTATCTGAATTTAATTTATTTTCCCCTACCCATTTCACCAGAGGGGACTTATGGTTTGCGCTCTGTGTGTCTGTCAGTCTGTCTGTCAGTCCGTCAGTCTGTCGCCTTTTTCTGGATCCCGCGATAATTTTAAAAGTTCTTCATATTTTTTCATGAAACTTGAAACATGGATAGATGGCAATATGGAGATTATGCACGTCATTTCATTTTTTTCTTACGTCAAAAATTCTGGTTGCTGAGGCAACAAATAAAAAAATTAAAAATTCTGACCATGGTGGAGCCGGTAGGGGACATATATTGCTTGACAATAGTCTTGTTATCAATGTTTTTGTTTCGTGCCAAGATTGTCTCTTAGCAGATATAATATGGGTTGCGCTCTGTGATAACTTGGCTTAACGCATATGCTCAGATATTGTCCACTTTTATGGAATTTTAAGGAGGTATCTTCTTACAAAAACCCAGTCTAAGCAGAAAGTGTGGTACACCAGTCTAAGCAGAAAGTGTGGTACATAACCCAGTCTAAGCAGAAAGTGTGGTACACCAGTCTAAGCAGAAAGTGTGGTACACCAGTCTAAGCAGAAAGTGTGGTACACCAGTCTAAGCAGAAAGTGTGGTACCAGTCTAAGCAGAAAGTGTGGTACATAACCCAGTCTAAGCAGAAAGTGTGGTACACCAGTCTAAGCAGAAAGTGTGGTACACCAGTCTAAGCAGAAAGTGTGGTACACCAGTCTAAGCAGAAAGTGTGGTACACCAGTCTAAGCAGAAAGTGTGGTACCCAGTCTAAGCAGAAAGTGTGGTACCAGTCTAAGCAGAAAGTGTGGTACCAGTCTAAGCAGAAAGTGTGGTACCCAGTCTAAGCAGAAAGTGTGGTACCAGTCTAAGCAGAAAGTGTGGTACACCAGTCTAAGCAGAAAGTGTGGTACCAGTCTAAGCAGAAAGTGTGGTACCAGTCTAAGCAGAAAGTGTGGTACACCAGTCTAAGCAGAAAGTGTGGTACCAGTCTAAGCAGAAAGTGTGGTACCAGTCTAAGCAGAAAGTGTGGTACCAGTCTAAGCAGAAAGTGTGGTACCAGTCTAAGCAGAAAGTGTGGTACCCAGTCTAAGCAGAAAGTGTGGTACCAGTCTAAGCAGAAAGTGTGGTACCAGTCTAAGCAGAAAGTGTGGTACCCAGTCTAAGCAGAAAGTGTGGTACCAGTCTAAGCAGAAAGTGTGGTACCCAGTCTAAGCAGAAAGTGTGGTACATTTTTAGTGTGTGCAGACCTCACAGGCAAATCTAGGGCGATACTTTATGCATATGCTTTAAGCCCAGTTTTGCCAGAGACTGTGGCCTGTACTACTGCATTTCAATTCAGTATGTTGAAATGTTGTTGAAGCCTATTTCTTGGTAACATTACTAACAATTGTGGATTGTCATTGCATGTATTGATTGCATCTATGTCTTTGCATTCATGGATGGCATCTATTTCAGATTTTTAGGGAGGCTGTTTTCGGAGAAAACCCGAGCTATTGTTATAGCCAGCTCGTCCGGCGTAGCCGTCGTGCTAAAACTTTAACATTGGCTCTAAAATCAAAGTGCTTCCACCTACAACTTTGAAACTTCATATGTAGATGCACCTTGATGAGTTCTATGCGCCACACCCATTTTGGGTCACTAGGTCAAAGGTCAAGGTCACTGTGACCTCTAATATAAAACTTTAACATAGGCTTTAAAATCAAAGTGCTTCCACCTACAACTTTGAAACTTCATATGTAGTTGCACCTTGATGAGTTCTACATGCCACACCCATTTTTGGGTCACTAGGTCAAAGGTCAAGGTCACTGTGACCTCTGATATAAAACTTTAACAAAAACCTTAACATTGCCTCTAAAATCAAAGTGCTTCCACCTACAACTTTGAAACTTCATATGTAGATGCACCTTGATGAGTTCTACATGCCACACCCATTTTGGGTCACTAGGTCAAAGGTCAAGGTCACTGTGACCACTAAAAAAAAAATCAAAAAAATCTGACAAGCTTTCGCAGCCGAGCGTGGCACCCGTTATGTGGTGCTCTTGTTTAATTACATGTTTATCTTTGCATGTTATAAATTATATGACAGTGTTGTTTTTTTTGCTTTATATTTTACAGCCTGTGCCTTTTAGATTAGGAAAAAAGGGTTATAAACCATGAAATTGGGGAAAATGAAACACTATCAATATTTTTTTTAATAACAGTATTCAAATTCTTTAAAAGTGCATGTTCAAATGCTTTTTAAAATTTATATTTAAAAAGGGCTACATAATTATATTCTTAATCTCAATAAACCCATTATTGAGTTTGGCATCTTTTTGAAATTATGGTCAGATTTTTGGGGAAAATTGTTATGTTTTGCAAAAAAAAGCCTGTAAGAGGCTTAAATTGTGGACCAAAAAATCACTGCTTTAAGTGCGTGCATGCTTTTACATGATTAAATCCCTGTGCTACCTTTACATGCTATCTTCAAGCAGTAGTTACAGTACATACATATTTAAAAAAAGAAATGAAAATAATCAGTTTTAGACATCTTGCTGATAAAAAAATAAAAATAATGAATTAAATATAACATTATAATTTTGTTACTTGTGTACATGATATAATGAATAAAAATAAATATCACTGTATTCTTTAATCACATAATTTAAAATCATTTTCAACATTTTCATTTTAACTTATGTGATATTATAATGATTATATAAATGAAAAAGTGTTATCAATTACTTGTCCATTAATTGCCGAAAGTAACATAAAGTTATAAAGTTCTATTCTCACTTTCAAATTTGGACATGCATTGTTATTGTAAAATACTTTAATCACCCATTTTTGTCCCCTACCGGTGAAACCGGAGGGAACTTATGGTATGCGCTCAGTGTGTCAGTCAGTCTGTCAGTTCGTCACACTTTTCTGGATCCTGCATATTTAAAAGTTCTTCATATTTTTTTCATGAAACTTGAAACAATGATAGATGGCAATATGGAGAGTATGCACATCATTTCATTTCGTTCCTACGTCAAGAATTCTGGTTGCTATGGCAACAAAATATATATAAAAAATTAATAAATTTACTGACAATGGTGGAGTTTCACTGGTAGGGGACAATATTGCTTGGCAATCTCTTGTTATAGATTAAAAAATCCACCATTTAACTGATGAATCAATTAAAAATTTCTCCACTGTTTACCCTAGCATGAATTCAAAATTCCTTGGTCATCCTTAAGTCAAATTAAAAATCACTTTAGAATGGTCACCATTGAACATATTAAAAAGTCCTCCATTTTAGACTGGTCTCTCACTTTTGTAGCATTTCATAAATCCTCTATTTTAGACTTGTCACCCTTGATGAGGACACAGAGGGGGAAAGGGAGGAGACCAGTCTACAGAATCTCATCACAGAAACCCATGCCATGAACCAGTCAGGTAGGTTTGCTTAAATCCTTCCCACTCAGAAGCAGATTGAAAATAGGTTTATGCAACCAGCATAAAACCATCCTTGTAGCAACTTGCAGACTGTTCAGGTTTTTTTGTTTGCTGAAACATTAAATTGTTTCACATATACGCTTATTATAAATTCATGCACACAGTTTCACTTATGCCTACACATTCACTTATGCCTACACATTCAACTAAAAAGACATATACCTGTAAATGTTTGCTGACTAATGGATATGTTATTGCCCCCTACCGGTTTCACCGGAGGGGACTTATGGTTTTCGCTCTGTGTGTCCGTCTGTCCGTCGGTCCGTCATTCTGTCACACTTTTCTGGATCTTGTGATTACTTTGAAAGTTCTTCATATTTTTTCATGAAACTTGAAACATGGACGGATGGCAATATGGAGATTATGCACGTCATTTCATTGTGTTCCTACGTCAAGAATTCTGGTTTCTATGGCAACAAATAGACTAGAAATACTGCTGCAAATGGCGAATCCTGCACACTTTTCTGGACCCTGCGATAACTTTGAAAGCTCTTCATATTTTTTCCTGAAACTTGAAACATGAATAGATGGAAATAATGACATTATGCACATCAATTCATTTTCTTCCTAAGAAAAATTCTGGTTGCTATGGCAACAAATAAAAAATTATTTAATAAAAATTCTGACAATGGTGGAGCTGGTAGGGGACACAGGGCTTTCCTTAGACCTCAAATCTCAAGAGTCAAGGACTCTTGGGACCATATTTTCAAGAGTCAAAATCAAACTTCTAAGAGTCCTAATAATAACGCAGGAGAGTCAATGATTTTTTGCAATTTAAGCAAATAACTGAGATATAATATATAAAAAGCAACAAATTAAAAGATGTGTTAACATTTATTTCTCACATTGTACTGTCACTACAACACTATGCATTTAAACACAATATCTCAATGATTAATAAATACAAAACATGTATTCTAATACAACATTTACTTCATGTATACGTATACAGCAGAGTAATATGTCATATGTTCTAAACAACATCTCAAAGAGCAATATGTCATATCATGTCTTACACATCATTTCAAAGAGCAATATGTCATATGTCCTACATAACATCTCAAAGATTACATACAAAATATGTATTCTAATACAACATTTACTTCATGTATACAGCAAAACAATATACTCAAAACTCATACTCCTTCAGCCATTCACTCCTAAATTTTCTTTTCTTTTTTGACTTAGTGTCGCTCACATCTTCTTTCGCACGTTTGGGGGTGTTAGGAGCACTGTCATTTAGATCTAAAGTACGCTTTGTTGTTGGCGTCGTACACACACTTTCAGAGTTTCTACCGATTCCGATTTCGAAAAGGTTTCTCTGCGACATTTTCCGAATGCACAAGCACAATTACACTTTGTCCAATAACTTTGTTTGACCGTTTCGCGTGGCTATTAAATTAAGAATGAAATACAAAATGTGAAGAAAAAAAACATTTCCGCTGGCTATCACAAAAAAAACATACGTGTGGCACCTAAACACAATAGCTTATATAAATCGGTAAACTATAAAAGGAAATTATTTCTACTCACCGATAAAGGTGCCTCCGTATTTAATCCCATAAAAAATTCCGACACCCTTTAAATATTTCATGTGCCATCTTCACTGAAGACGTGCGACAAACACGCCGTTATCTATGCCACCTCAAACGATCAATTATTACGCCTACATGTTTTTTGTAATCAATTAGCACATGCAAAAATTGTCACTTTGCCACAAGGTCAGTTATATCGGTTATATCGTTATTTTAAGCAAAGCGTGTAATTTGACGTTGTACACAATACATATGCCAGCATAACTTTCGCGCGTCTTTGAACTGAGCAAACATAAAGTAAAACAGTGATGGGTGCATTCAGCTTTGGAAATAAATTCTGACATACTCTGGAAATATCTCAAAATATGCTTTACAGTGTACTGTGGATATGGATGTTATTATTTTATATTGAATATTATTAAAACTGACGCGAATGAGTCCATTTTGTTTTGGTGGGTTTATAGTTCTTAAATGCTCTGAGCTTTTAAGAGTACATACGTACAGCTCAGAGGGTCAATAGCTGGGAGTTGGATTAGGTTACAATACACTAAATGATCACTACATGAATGATCGCTTCATGTAGGGCTGTACTCTCTAAAAAAATATCATAGTTGACAGGAAGGCATGTTTTACACTTTTTACCATTATTCGGGTGTTATCTTGCGGAGATAATGGTAGGGCATGAATAGGTGTTCACTACTGAATCCCTGAAATATGATACACTTGAAGACTATAGTAAACCATTGCACTAGAAAAGGTTACATTCCACTAAGAAACGGCCGAAAAAAAAAGTTGCAAAAACAGTCGATTTTGATTTGTGTCAAGTTCTTTCTTGCATTGTACATGACATATCTTTTTATATTGCATAAATCGATTCCGCTTAGAATGGCCTTTAAGAAAAGGTATGGTTATGGGGGTCTCTATGTGCAAAATGTTGCATTTATTTTCGCTCAAAGTTGTCGCTTACATTGAATTATATAGGAAAACTATTTGGTGTATTATGACCATTATTGCAACTAGGTGGGTTTACTACACGTCTTGTCCGCAAACAGCTGATAACAAACGCTATGATTAATAATGGAAAGTTAATACACGTGTCATCGAACCAGCAGTGTTTTAATTGGTCAATACTAGATTTCTCAATTAACCCAACTCCGCCTACTGGATGGACTTGTGCTTCGATGATTAGAAACGGGCGTTAACGATTAGCGTCTACTAAATGAGATACTCCGCCCCGAGCCAATTATCGCTTAGACTTTTGATCTCGTTGACGCAAGTCGGTATATTCCCCCGGGTCAATGTGACGCATGACGTAATTTTCTCAAGAGTCAAAAATGGGTTTTCTGTAATTTTCAAGCGTCAAAACCCGGGAGCTCGGGTCAAAGGAAAGCCCTGGGACATATATTGCTTGGCAATAGTCTTGTTGTGTATAATATTATGTCAAGGTTGTTTTTTTAGAGTTGAGTATACACAGGACTTCATGAAGTACCGGTAACCACAATCAGAATCTGTTTAATAGAAACCTGTCTCACAGTAATGTCTTTGTTTTTTACATATTTGTATAAAAACAGCTAGTTTAATACTCACATGTGTTTCTATTTTTTTATTACACAAGAACCTGTTGTAAAGGTTGCAGTGGTATTACAGATATGGTGTCCGCCTGCAACAGGGCTGTCCTGTGTTTGATTCCAACTGAGGGTAGCATTCTCAAGATTTCTCCAAATAGACCCTGGCTAACAGACTCAAGAGCATTTCAATAAGCCATATGTTCTAATTGCAAACAAGCTTAAATAAATAAGTTAACCCTTTCCCCTTTAAGAAGCAAAGTGAAAATAGCTTTTGCAACCAGCATAAACCAGAACAGCCTGAGAGTAACTCGCAGTCTGTTCAGGTTCATGCTGTTTGCTGCCCATCAGTAACTAATGGTTGGAAATTAAGTCTTTAAAACTTGAATTAAGTAAAAAAGGTATTTTTTAAATGTCTCTTTCTAAGGGACTACGAATGCATCAAAATACGTATCTAAGTGGTAAAGTGTTAAAACAGTACATGTTCTTCACAGGGTTACCCTCAAGAGACCTGAAAACAGCGGATGACAAGTCGTTAGAAAATTTCCTGGACTTTGGTCCAGAACCTACAGACCAGGGCCCAGAGGACATTGACCTCACTGGGAAACTACAGCTTCAGCCTGTACCCAAGAAACATTCAGCAAACAAAGGTAGGATGGCTTGTCTACTGACTGATGGTATTGGGGAAATTGAGTATGATGTGAAAATTATGGAAAAGGATTTAACAAATAGTTTTAATTGGGTATTGAATTTATGGAAAAGGATTCAACAGATCCTGGTGATTGGGTATTGACTTAATGGAAAAAGATTCAACAAATCGTGGTTATTATCCCCCGCCATGGGCGGAGGGATATTGTTTTGGCGTTGTCCGTCTGTCCGTCTTTCCGTCTGTCCGGCATTTTTGTGTCCGGAGCTATATCTTGGAAGTGCTATGGCGGATTTCATTGAAACTTGGTATGAGTATATGTATGGATAAGAGGATGCTGCACGCCAAATGGCATTGTACACCATCTGTTAATAACAGAGTTATGGCCCTTTGTATCTTAAATGCTTTTTAAATGTCAAATATAACTTTTTTTTGTCCAGAAGCATAATGGCGGGGGATATCAATTCAACGAATTTGCTTGTTGGGTATTGACTTTATGGAAAAGGATTCAACAAATCATGGTAATTGGCTATTGACTTAATGGAAAACGATTAAAAAATCATGGTAATTGGCTATTGACTTAATGGAAAAGGATTCAACAAATTGTGGTTATTGGGTATTGACTGAATGGAAAAGGATTCAACAAATTGTGGTTATTGGGTATTGACCAGGGCTCGACATTAACTTTTGAAGCCACTTGTCCAGTCGGACAAGTAGACCATAATTTCACTTGTCCTGACCAAAAAGCCGCTTGTCCTGACCATTATATCTTATTCTGCACAGTACTTTGCAAAATATTGAAATAATACAAAATGCTCAAATCATAAGGAATTGAATCGTTAAAAATACATGTAAACATAATTGTAGGCAATTTCAATACAAAAAGAACTGACTAGAATAACAGGAAAACTCAAGATTATTGATTTTTAAACATTATACAAAGCCATGATACCTGACAAAAACTTGTGTGTTGCCAACATCAAACAGAAAATGTTAAAAGTGATGTATATGTGCAGTACTTAACTGATATAAAAAAAACAAAATCATTCTCTACATAGAGAGGACGTCACTACGTTAATTGTCTGTAAGATCGGTGTGTACCGGTGTCGTAAAATGCGAATTCTTTACAAGGGAGAATATTCTTGTTATCTTGGCAAAGAAAAAAATGTTAAGGGTTGCTTCCCTTGTGAACAGTACAGTGTAGTTACATTTATCACATGAAACTATTGGAATATCTCGGGCTTCGGCGTATAAACGTATACAAAATATACTCGGAAACGTTTAGTGATATCTCGACAGAAGTAATGGCTTTAAAGGCATTTTTTCTAAGTTATACAATTATAATGACCACTTGTCCCTACGGACTAGCAAATTCTTTATTTACTTGTCCGGACTAACAATTTGGTTGTCCCGGACAGTCGGACTACCTTTAATGTCGAGCCCTGTTGACTTAATGGAAAAGGATTCAACAAATCATGGTAATTGGGTATTGACTTAATGGAAAAGGATTCAACAAATCATTGTAATTAGGTATTGACTTTGTATGTTGAACGAAACCCAGGTAACTTGTTTTTTTAAATAAGTGTTATATTGATTAAAATTCATGTTTTGAATGTGGTCTATAAGCATTCAGGTGAAATGATTTACAGCTAAGGATACTATTTACTGTCTACTGTAGTTTTTGGAGTAAGAATTGGTAGTTGTTTTTTTAGTATACATGAGCTCAACTTGCTCAAAGTAAGCTTATTTTTGGTCACCGTTTGTCCATCACCTCGTTTATCATCCATTTTACACCATCCGCAGTGGACCTTACGTCATCATTTACCTTGTGAAGTCTCTAGTGGTCACTTTTATGGCACAATCTACATGAACGTCGGTCAGAACATTTTCATTCCTAAATTACATGCATTTCAGATTGGGTCAAAAGCTTGGCATTCGGTCAAATTAAATAAAACCTTTTTAACTCTAAGAGTCCTAGTTTTTGCCAAATATTCATGAAACTTGCTCACAAAATTTGTTTAAAATACGTCTTGGCCGAGTTCAAAACTGGTTCTTGTCTCTTGAAAAACATGACTGCTAGGGGGAGGGGCAGTTTTTCTTCTGCCTAAACAAAAAATGTGGTTTGTTTCTGGTATCCAACCTTATATTTACTGCACAGTCTGTTACTGTTTGAAAATCAAGATAATATTATTTTTTTTGCATTTAGTTCTTCAATATATTTACGAATTAATATTTTTCGTCAAATTAAAGAAATAATATGTACTTATTTTAAAATTGCAAACACTCTAAATTGTAACCTAAATGTAATGTTCATGTGATGTTTACAGATTCCTGCCCCAAATTAATAGTTTTAGGGTATTTTTTTTTGTAAATTGGTTGTCCTGATTGAAAGCCTGTGAAAATGGAAAGTCATTTTGCATAATCAGCGTGAACAAATTTAAAAAATTGACCTTTTTCCACTAAATAAGTTAATATAAGCCTTAGTCTTTCGATGCGATCGAGCTAAAATAAATAGGTTTAAATCAAATATTTTGACGCATTTGTGGTCCTTTAGAAAGTTAAATTTAATTTATGACCTTTCTGACTAGATTCAAGTTGTAAAGGCTTTATTTCCAACCCTTAGATACTGATGAGCAGCAAACAGCATAAAAACTGAACAGACTGCGAGTATATTTCACATTCATTTCGAAATAATGGCTTATGATGTGTACTTGTAGTTGTATGAAATAATGGCTTATGATGTGTACTTGTAGTTGTATGAAATAATGGCTTATGATGTGTACTTGTAGTTGTATAAAATAATGGCTTATGATGTGTACTTGTAGTTGTATGAAATAATGGCTTATGATGTGTTCTTGTAGTTGTATGAAATAATGGCTTATGATGTGTACTTGTAGTTGTATGAAATAATGGCTTATGATGTGTACTTGTAGTTGTATGAAATAATGGCTTATGATGTGTACTTGTAGTTGTATGAAATTTCAAAGTCATGGAACCCAATAAATAGGTACATACAGATCTTCAAATTTGTAAATCTTTGGTAAATTTGTTTGTCTGAAAAATATGTTACCAGAAACAAACCATATTTTGTTTTGGCCCTATATGGATTTGGGGAAACCTTTTAAACATTGTAGAACTACAAGTCAATTTTTTTTCCTATCTTTCTCAGAGCATTTGTGGTAATGATATCTCAGCTGAGTTTGGAAAGGGTTTTGGTTCGTTGAAAAAACATGGCTGCCGAGTTGCAGGGCAGTTTGCCTTATGTGGCTATAGTTAAACCTTTCAAACAATGCAGAGGTCAAATTTTTTAGTCCTGAAACTTCATCACAATATTTGTTCAAATGATGTCTTTCAGCTGAGTTTGATCAGTTGAAACACGCGACCATCAGGGGGCAGTTTTCCATGTTAGTCTTTATAGTGAAACCTGTCAATACACAATGTATTATTTTGTTTAGTTGGAATTTCTTAAGAAACACTGAAAATCATTAATATTAAAATGATAGGGAAAAAAAGGGCTACTAATCCTTTTGACAAAGAACTGAAATGATTTAGATCTGAAAACATTATGCACAACACATTGATTCATGGTGGATTAACAACTTTATTAAGCAAACTACTATCATCAATACTTTTCAAAACAAGTATATGTTTAAAAAGCATTATTAAAAACTTTAACATGGAAAACAAATAAATAAATAACAAGTAGTGGACGTGCCAATACTTTTTGTTGACTGTTTTACAGTGTTTGGGCTATTCTTACCATTTGGTTGATGATTACAACAGAAATTTGAAAACTCCCTCTTCCATTTTTCAAATGTATGCATCAAAATAGCATTTTTAATAAAAAAATAACTAGGAAAGTTATCTGAAAATACTATAATAACCATTATGTCAATATAATCATCAATATATTATACCTTTAATGAATTGAATAAATCCAGGTGCCAAAAGGCAACCACAAGTAAAAAATGTTGTTCACTTTAAAGAAATTTAAGTGCCTAAAAGCTGGCGCATCACAAATACTTGTAAACTTTGATTTTCCCAAGTGCCTCAGTTATGGCCAAACAGCCATCGGAGGTAATCGCCAAACCCATTGGATGCCAGCAGTTCTCGGTCTTGGTGACAAAGAACTGCTGAAATTTCCCATCAGGCAACAGTACGTGTATCCTGTGGTTGTTATTATCAGCCACGAAGATGTACCCGTATTCATCACAGCAGACGCCATATGGCTGTAGAATCTCGTCCTTTCCAATACCGTAGTGTCCGTACCTAGCCAGGTACTCCCCAGTGGGACTGAAGACCTTCAGATTTGGTGAGGCTGTATCCGTGACGATAATGTTGTCCTGTGGGGTGACAGTGACGTAATACGGGTCTACCATGACCTTTGTGTTTTTATTGTCCTTACCTTCAATTGTTTTAATTAGATTTCCAGTATTGGGGTCATGGACTGTCAGTTGGCGTAGCTGACAGTCCAGAATTATTACCTGCCCCTTTGAGTTCACAGTTACACCCCTTGGATACTTGATCCCGTCCTTGATTGTCATGACATGCTCTCCCGTTGTTCGGTAGACTTTGACATCTTCAGCCTCGTGATCTGTTACTGCAATGTCCCCAGATTTCAGCACCGCAACATCGAATGGCGTGGCAAGCTTGTTCTTCTCTTGTCCACAGATTTCTTGTTTAATGTTTCCACTTTTGTCATATACCTTCACGATCTTGTTGTCTCGGTCAGCAATGACAAACTCCCCAGCCTTCGTCACTGCAATTCCAGTTGGCCAGACTTCTTTGGTATCAAACATGCCCTTGGCCTCGAATTCATTTATCAGTTCAGGTGTGTTACGAATGCTTGGCAGCATGTTGCATATTTGCAAAGCATTGTGGGAGGCCAGACCAGAGTCTGAGTGTGTGAAGTAATCGTGACTGATTGACATCTTCCCAAAAACAGTCTGAATGTTGCGTAGTGTTGAACTCCCTGTCTGAAAAGTGGCTTTTAGCCTCGTGGAAATTCCATCCATCTGCATGTGGGTAAGAGCTGTAAGACGCTGGTTGATTGGTCGATGGAGCTGTAGAATTTCATCTGGCTTGCCATGCTCCAATAGGACTCTCAGATACATCTCGTTATTTTCCAGTGATATTGCGGCAGTCTTGAGATTCTGGCTCCTAACTTGAAGCATGCATCTTTCCTTATCAGTTTCCATGTTGAGTGCTTCAATACAAAGAGACTTTTGTTCCTCAATTTGTTTGTGAAGTGCTTCTGCGTGCTCCTTGATACTGTTTGCAGTTTTCTCTCTATTTCTCTCCAGAGAAGCATCATAGTTGGCCAGAAATTGTATATAATTGTGTATGGTGGGGATCTGATGCTGAATTCCTTTGTGAAGGTTCCTCATTTGTATCTCATATTTGGTTAGTGCTTTCTCATTAGGGCTCCATTTGTGTTTGTCATGTGATTCTACCTTGCAGTCTTTGCAAATCAATACTTCACAAGTATCGCAAAAAATACTCAAATGCTCGCTGTCATGTGTATCACACAACTGGACTTGATTGCGCCGGATATCAATATCATATAAACCCTTCTGAGCCTGAGCGTAGGGGATGACCTTGTGATCGCGAGTGACCTTTGTGCGATGATGGGCCCCTGTGCAGCCTTGGCACATGTTGTCATGACAATCAAGACACAGATGAGAGGCACCCACAACCTTGCCTTCAAACTGGCAGTAGTCACAGTTGCGGTGCTTTTCATGCTTGTACTCATACATCAGGCAAAGGTCATGCAGGAAAGTGTTCTGAGGAAAATTCACCTTCTTTGGATTTTCAACGGATATTTCTGACTTACATATTGGACACTGTATTATAGTTTCTTCAAGTGCAGAATTGGTCATAGCTTCAGTGTTGCCAGTGTCATTGCCCTGCTGATTGTTTTCATTGTATTTTCCAGACTGGTTTTTGTTTTCCACAAAATTGTCTATGCAGTGCTTGCAAAATGTGTGTAGACATGGTAGCAGTCTGGGGTCATCGTAGACTGCTTTACAGATCTCACATTTTAGGAAACCAGTCTCCAGAATCTCACTCAAGGTCAGCTCACTGTCGGCCATCTTAGATTCCCCAGACATGGCTTCTAGTTGTAGATTCTGAAACAGAAATAGCACTCTGGGTACTAGGGTAAATATTTTGCTATGCATCAGGCAATATAATTATTCCCTTATTCAGGGTGAGGGTGGCAATGGGCTGTCTCAGGGAAATTTGAGTATATATCTATCTAATTAAATACAACATAATTTTCACAAAATTAAGAATACATCGTGGCACAAACATTCTAGGGTTGTGCTTGAAGTTTGTACAAAAGCCCTCTACATGAATATTGGTTGCAATAAGGTAGTTAGCTCATGACATTTTATCTAGAAAATAAATGATTTCACATCTGTTCACTGCCAAAATAAGGGATAATAATTATATATACATTAAAAAACAATTTGCAAACACCTCTGTTACTATATGCGCTGACTTTTTAGTTGTGAAATTCAAAGATCATTGGCACTAGATTTTGATTTGAAAATGTATTAAGTTCTTAGTTTCTTTATGCCCCCGGATTGAAAGATCGGGGGCATATTGTTTTTACCTGTCTGTCTGTCATTCATTGTGTGTGTCCCAAAACTTTAACCATGGTTAAAGTTTTGCAATAACTTTTGCATTGTTTAAGATAGCAACTTGATATTTGGCATGCATGTGTATCTCATGGAGCTGCACATTTTGATTGGTGAAAGGTCAAGGTCATCCTTCAAGGTCAAAGGTAAAAAATATGGCTTCAAAGCAGCGCAATAGGGGGCATTGTGTTTCTGACAAACACGTCTCTTGTTTAAACATTTTTATGCTCCCCCAAAATTTATTTGGGGAGCATATAGTCGCCGCTTTGTCTGTCCGTCCGTGTGTCCGTCGATGCACAATTTTTGTCCGGGCTACATGTTTTTCTCAGCAACTAATGACCGGAATTCAATGAAACTTTATGGGAAGCTTCACTACCAAGAGGAGATGTGCATATTATCAGCGGGTTCTGATCGATGATTTTTCACAGAGTTTTGGCTCTTTGAAATTTTCCATTAACTGTTCATATAGTGCAATTCTTGTCCGGGCTATTTCTCAGCAACTAATGACCGGAATTCAATGAAACTTTATGGGAAGCTTCACTACCAAGAGGAGATGTGCATATTATCAGCGGATTCTGGTCAGATGATTTTTCACAGAGTTATGGCCCTTTGAAAATTTCTATAAAAAAATTATTGTCCCCCCAACTACTGTGCCCTCAAGACGTTTCCTTTTATTTGAATATATAGTGCAATATTGTGACAAAAAACCTTTGGGGAGCATCACCCATCTCCGACAGTTTCTTGTTAACACTGCATTGATAATAAATCATAGGTAATTAAATTTTGAATTAGGTTTTGCTGTAGGTCAAAAAATAATAATATCTATTGAGAAGATAAACGATAATAGTTGCATGGTTTAACTTGAAAACCTATTTGTTGCATGAGCAGAATAAGAAATGAACTCTTGTTTGCTTGTACAATCAATATCCATACACTACAGTGACATCTTAGTTGTTGAAGTAAGTGAATAATTGTAAAATCAATATTGTTAAATCTACTATTTATACAAAGACGGTTAAAATAATTTTACTTTTGTTGAACACTATACCAGTAAATATGTTTTCATTTATTGGTACACAATTACCATTCAAAATGCTTTCATGGTAATATCTGGCTTATATATTTATTATTATGCAAGTTATCATAGTCATGGTTTCAAAACACAGTGGAAGTAAACTTTTGTCTGGTGTTACATCTGAACAAGCAATCTCAGATTAAGATGTAATCAATATCATCTTTCATCTCTTATTGATCATCCTTCCATCTGGTCACATTCATGGCTGGAGTTTTAAGTCCTTTTAAAGCTTTTAAGCTTTTGTAATCGATCAGGTTCGAATGATTTCGAAATACATTGGTAGAATCTAAAATAATGACACCCCAGTGTCTTGTTAAACTTCACCTTACACAAATTAGAATTCACATTATATAAGTATTATATTTAGTCTCCAGCCCAAATTTATTTACCAAATTAACTCTTTTCCCCTCAGAAGCAAAGTGAAAATGGCTATGTGCAAACAGCATAAAACCAGAACAGCCTGCTAGTAACTCACAGTCTATTTAGGTTTTATGCTGTTCGCTGTTGATCAGTAACTAAGGGTTTGAAATGAAGCCTTTACAACTTGAATGTAGTAAGAAAGGTCTTAAATTATATTTAAATTTTGCAGAGACTACAAATGTGTCAAAATACATATCTAAGTGGTAAAGCGTTTAACAGTTTTGGTAGCATTCTAATGACTAACTTTCAGATTTTCTATACCTAACGAATACAATTATCATTCTGAAACTGCTTTATAAACAACACAAAATAAGCTCTGATCTTTCACTATAGTGGAGTATGTTTGTTATATTTTAACTGTTAAAATATTTGACAGATCATGTTAATATAATGATTATATAATTATCATTGTTTATTGGTCAATATAGAACCTTTTGTCATTGTTGTTAATTGACTGTTTGACCACTCAGACCTCATGGTGTAATTTTTAAAAATCATTGTAACTGCAAATACATATGATGGTTAATATAAAAACAATTACATTGATAATTAGTTTACAATAAAAGAAAAACAGCATAATTTAATAACATGTTCAGCTGTTGCTCTAGTTCTGATTGTATGAAAATGAACTTTTCTAAATACTTTTACTAAATAAATAAAAATATGTACCTGTGAATTTCATTAGATTTCCTCTTCTTTGAAAATTGTTTCATAATTGTTCATTTTATGCTAATGAGAAATTTCATGGCTATATCTTGTTATGAGTTGATAAGGCACGCCAAGTTTAAGAAGTTTTTACCGTCTAAAAGTGATTGAATAGTTGTATCTCCATGCAGATTGTTAACAAAGCCCCCACATCATCATTGATCTGTATGGATCAATTTTTACTTACTAGCTTTTTAAAGTTATGGGCTGCTCAAAGGATAGTGAGGCCTAGTAGAATAGCGCATTTTATCCCATTACCTGAGCCAAATTTATAGGGTTACAACTCATTTTATACACTTATTCTTTATTATCCCTTTCTCACTTAGAAGCAAAGTTGAAATGGCTATGTGCAAACAGCATAAAACAAGAACAGCCTGCGAGTAACTCGCATTCTGTTCAGGTTGTATGCTGTTTGCTGTTCATCAGTATCTAAGAGTTGGAAATGAAGCCTTTAAAACTTGAATCTTGTAGGAAAGGTCTTAAGTTAAATTTAACTTTCTAAGGGAATAAAATGCATCAAAATACCTATCTGTAAAGGGTTATTATATACTTTCTCAAGGATTTCAATGAATTTTGAAAACCAGGAGTCAAATGACCACTATGCTTGACAATTGCATGGTTCCGAGGAAATTTTCAGGGGTCAAAGTACTGAAGCAACCAGTAATTTTGTGTGCACATCCTAGTGAAATTCTCTGTTGATGTTTCTTAGTTAACATTTTAGTTAGATACTATGACTTTTATCAGAATAATTATATACATTATATAACTGATTTAGTTTTCCAGTAGTATTTGCATCAAATCTATGCAAGGCACATGATTTGCAGGAGTCAAACATGGGAACATTGCCAAATGCTTGAGTCAAACATGGGAACATTGCCAAATGCTTTAGTCAAACATGGGAACATTGCCAAATGCTTGAGTCAAACATGGGAACATTGCCAAATGCTTGAGTCAAACATGGGAACATTGCCAAATGCTTGAGTCAAACATGGGAACATTGCCAAATGCTTGAGTCAAACATGGGAATATTGCCA
This sequence comes from Dreissena polymorpha, assembly GCF_020536995.1. Lineage (NCBI taxonomy): Eukaryota > Metazoa > Mollusca > Bivalvia > Myida > Dreissenidae > Dreissena > Dreissena polymorpha. The sequence continues at coordinate 56,184,577 of NC_068364.1, read as the reverse complement.
AATGCTTGAGTTCAACATGGGAACATTGCCAAATGCTTGAGTCAAACATGGGAACATTGCCAAATGCTTGCGTCAAAAAGCAGGATTCTGCTTCAATTGAAATGCCTGCTTTAGCTTTTTCTAGCCCTTATTTTTTTATGCCATCAGTATATTTAAGAATGTGATAATTTATTGGTGTATAAATATTATGTTTAAAGCAAAAAGGTTGAACTTCAATGTATTAGGAACCCAATTTTATTGATACTGAAATAATATTAAAATTAATTGTTTGACGCCCACTTGGCATGAAACCTAAATTCTAGCTTTATCATTTTACTACATAATTAAAAATATATAAGGAGTAGTATATTTTACTACAGAAAAGTATATTTTCTGATGATGTAAAGTCATCACTAATAATAGTGTTATCACATGGGTTTACTGCAAAACAAGTGTAAAAATTCCCAATTGAAGGTTTCCAAAAACGAATTTTTTTTAAATAAATCGTAACATGTCATTCATCTCCAAATCCAGCTCTATAAGTTGAACCATAGGAAATATAATTTTGAAATTTGTAAGCATAAAATAAACAATGGTAATTTCCCAATTTTAGTAAAAAGGGTGCAATATTTCCCTATGCAAATGCATCCCGCTCCGTTCATAGAACAGTAAAAAAACAGTTAAAAGATGCAATAAATTTACCCCCAACCCTTGATCAGTGGAACTCATGAATATGATTTGTGTTTTTTCTTTCACTTTTACAAAATGTCAAGCCTGTAACTTTGAAACAAATAAATACATGCTCTTGTTGTATTGATCTTTTCTCAACCCTTTGCATGCTGGGAAATTTGTCGTCTGCTAAAATGTCGTCTGCTGAATTTCTATAATTAACATTTTCTTCGATTTTTTTCAAAGAATACTATCAGAATAGCAAACAGTTTGGATCCAGATGAGACGCCACGTTCTGTGGCGTCTCATCTGGATCCAAACTGTTTGCAAAGGCCTTCAAAATTCGGTTCCAGCACTGTAAGGGTTAAATAATGTGAACATTGAAATTGGATGTAATTTATTTTCATGCGAATTTTTCTTCTGCCTATCGCAGGTACCAACTTTTTTATTAGCCCTCCTTAAAATTTACTGACAGTGGCCGTTAACCCCATAATCCATTGTAGAGGTAATACTGTTTGTACTGGGATTTACAACATAATGCTTCTGTTTGAATTGTGAAGAAAATTTGTCAGCTCTATACATATTAGACGTTCTCCATGTTTGCATGAGCAGTAAAAAACTTTTCAAGTAGGAAATGTAATTTCAGTAGTCTAAAATGAAATTAAATTGTAGACCTGTGTCATGAAAGCGGTATAATGAATTGGGCACCTATTTAACTGAATGGAAGGAAGTTTACACCATTTTAATAGTTCAGATTATATTTCAGTTAATTAAACATTCTTGAATAGTTTTCTGCCAATATTGAAATTTCACAGCAGTTTTATAATTTAAAGAGGTAATGGATTAAATTTACACGTGCAAATGATCCTAACATATTCAATGATTAATAAATGCTTAATTCAAACTTCTAGAGAACATTTGCATTCAAAACATTATTTTTAATTCTTAACAGTATTTTATATGAGGTATAAGAAATTGGCAGTTATGTTGAAAGTGCTAAAAAAAATACTTATCAGCGCATGTAAAAAAAATTTAATGATTAATTACAATGAGTATTGTTATAACAAGTAACTACATGTATGTTCCTCAGTATGTATTGCCATTAAAAAAAAATATAACTTTATGTAAGAGTTTGCAATTTAAAGGAACTTGAACAGTGATTTTAATAATTTTTTATATTTTTATTTTAAATGGCATAAAATGTACTTCCTAAAAAAAGACATTTTTTAATGTAAAATATGTCAATCAAGAATTTTTTTAACCCAGGCCTTGTTTTCTAATTGACAAATAAAGTTGTATGCATTACATTCTACATTGGCATTGTGAAACCATAAAACGTACACACAGTGTTGTGATCTTACACGTCTTAAAGTCATCATTCATTTACTTAATTCTTTAACATTATTGAGGAGCAATGTTTTAAGTGCTAAGGGGCGGTGCATGTTGGTGCTTGCCCAATTGCTAAAATTCACTTGTTACAATATAACATCAAATCAAGGACATCTCTTCCAATAAGTGAATGGGTTTGAAGGTATTACATTTGTATGGAGCACTTATTGGGTCTATATTTTCTTCATTTCTATGAGTAAATTATTTTAATACAATGCAAATGGGAAAGGCTAATTTCAACAAAATATAATAAAATTATTATATTATTTAAGTGACAAAAATGATAATTTTATATTAAAACCTTCAATAAATGATCACAAAGAAGTATTTTAACACACACTTTTTCTAAAATATGGATATCTAAAAGCAAAAAAGAGCTAATGCTTGCAATACTTTATACAATATGCATATCTAAAAGGAAAAAGGTACTAACATTGCGATACTTTATCTATAGTATGCATATCTTAAAGGAAAAAGGTACTTACATTTGCAATACTATATCTAAAATATGCACATCTAATAGGAAAAAAAGGAACAAAAGTTTGCAAAATTTCAATTCACTTTCAGCTCCAAAGGACCTGCTGTCAGATGACCTTGAACAAGACGACTCGGAGAAAGATGACATGACGATACTGAACGAGATCCTGAATGCCCCATCTGCTGTGGGGGAGGACGACTTCTCACACGAATGGCAGGCTGTGTTTGGGCACACCCAGCTGGGGACCGGTGCGATTCTCACACCTGGGGAACCAGACAAGGGGAACAACTCCTCAGCCAGGTTCATGCCATCGGATTTGCTGGACCTGAATCTACTTGGAGACAAAAATATTAATGCTATAGGTTTGTTTCTCTTGTCTGAAAAGAGGGCCGTTTTTATGCTCCCCCAAAATTTATTTTGGAGGGAGCATATAGTCGCTGCTTTGTCTGTCCGTGTGTCCATCCGTGCACAATTTTTGTCCGGGCTATTTCTCAGCAACTAATGACCGGAATTCAATGAAACTTTATGGGAAGCTTCACTACCAAGACGAGATGTGCATATCATCAGCGGGTTCTGGTCGGATGATTTTTCACAGAGTTATGGCCCTTTGAAATTTTCTATATAAAAATTCTTGTCCCCCCAACTACTGTGCCCTCAAAACGTTTCCTTTTATCTGAATATATAGTGCAATATTGTGACAAAAAAAACCTTTGGGTAGCATCACCCGTCTCTGACGGTTTCTTGTTTTAACTATGTGCTGTAAAGTATTCTTGTTTTTATGTGTTTTATGAATTAAAACATTTCCAAATTTCCGTTGAAATATTGTTTTTATGACCCCGAAGGAGGGCATATAGTGATCGCACTGTCCGTCCGTCTGTCTGTCCGTCACACTTTGCATTTAGGTTTAGAAAAATGCTCATAACTTCTATGTCGCTTCAGCTGTAACCTTCATATTTGCTATGCATGTGTATATGGGCAAGGCCGTTCCATACGCACACAAATTTTGACCCCTTTGACCTTGAACTTAGTGTCCGCGTTTAGGTTTCAAAATCTGCCTTTAGATTTCGAAAAATGCACATAACTTCTATGTCGCTTCAGATGTAACTTTCATATTTGGTATGAATGTGTATAATGTATATGGGCAAGGCCTTTCCATATGCACACAAATTTTGACCCCTTTGACCTTGACCTTGAACTTAGGGTCCGCTTTTAGGTTTAGAAATATGCGTTTAAGTTTCAAAAAATGCTCATAACTTCTATCAAAGAGTTTTTCGGGGCATATGTCATCCTATGGAGACAACTCTTGTTTGTTTTAGAATTAATGAGAATAATTATCTCCATAAAACTGTTTGCTCTTGTGATTTCGCAATGTTATCGGATCATGTAAGAAGAGAAATAATTCTTGCACAATCATTATTTGCAAATAGACTACTATTGTCCTTTTCATTTATTGTAATTGTCTTTCACAGTTCAATACTAGTGATAACATTATCATAAATTAATTGAAAAATCACAATTTGTCAATATACCAAACTGATCAACCATATATTGCTGTATTGCTGCATTTTTGTCTGACATTATTATGCAAGACAACTGAGTGGGCTGAACAATTCATGAGTGGGTGGCTTGTTAATACCTATGCATCCTAACTCTGAACTTTTTGAAACTCATTTTACTATATTAGCTCTGGTAAACCCTTTGATGTGAGTCCATGCTATGGTCCTTATTCTGCAGGTTCCAAGTCTAAGCCAGCCCAACTGGGCCCTGCACCTTCAACACAGCAACAAGCCGATAACCAGCCAAAACAGATGGGAGCCAGGCCAAAACAGAAGAAGGTCTGCAAACTATATTATTTGTATTCATAAGTGCTTGTTTGTTTTCACTTTATATACAATTTATATTAATGAAAGAGACTTGTTCACAATGTGGCAAAATGAACATTTTCAAAAGAATTGTCATAGATTTAAAAAAAATGTATATATGAAATGAGTTCCTTTCTACAAAAACGCTGAAGTTGGACATGTCTGCATAGTTCTCCTATGGATTATCATCATTAGCAATTTGTAAAATAATAATGCGTTGTAACGCTATGTACTGACTGGCCATTCCAAGGGAAAAGTTTTAAGATATTATTTCTAATTTGACAAAAAACAATATGATTTTTATGCCCCCCTTCGAAGAAGAGGGGGTATATTGTTTTGGACATGTCGGTCGGTCGGTCCGTCCGTCGGTCTGTCCACCAGATGGTTTCCGGATGATAACTCAAGAACGCCTAGGCCTAGGATCATCAAACTTCATAGGTACATTGATCATGACTGGCAGATGACCCCTATTGATTTTCAGGTCACTAGGTCAAAGGTCAAGGTCACAGTGACTCGATATAGTAAAATGGTTTCCGGATGATAACTCAAGAATGCTTACGCCTAGGATCATGAAACTTCATAGGTACATTGATCATGACTGGCAGATGACCCCTATTGATTTTCAGGTCACTAGGTCAAAGTTCAAGGTAACAGTGACTCGAAACAGTAAAATGGTTTCCGGATGATAACTCAAGAATGCTTACGCCTTGGATCATGAAACTTCATTGGTACATTGATAATGACTAGCAGATGACCCCTATTGATTTTCAGGTCACTAGGTCAAAGGTCAAGGTCACAGTGACTCAAAACAGTAAAATGGCTTCCGGATGATAACTCAAGAATGCTTACGCCTAGGATCATGAAACTTCATAGGAACATTGATCATGACTGGCAGATGACCCCTATTGATTTCCAGGTCACTAAGTCAAAGGTCAAGGTCACAGTGACTTGAAACAGTAAAATGGTTTCAGGATGATAACTTAAGAATAATTAGGCCTAGGATCATGAAACGTCTTACGTACATTGATCATGACTGGCAGATGACCTCTATTGATTTTCAGGTCACTAGGTCAAAGGTCAATGTCACAGTGACAAAAAAAAAGTATTGACACAATGGCAGCCACTATAACTGACAGCCCATATGGGGCGCATGCATGTTTTACAAACAGCCCTTGTTCAAGTAACATTTCTTTTCAAAAACTTTATAGACGGTCATTTATTATGGAATATGTTAGGTGATTGTCGAGTGTCATAGCTTATGTGGCATTGATTGTTTATTTTGAAATTGATTGTTAATTTTAAAAGGCCACAGCAACATTCAATGTGGCACAAACCAGATTCATTAGTTATACCCATGTGAACAAGGAAAATCAACATAAGATAAGAAAAGGCAAATTATTTGCTGACTTGTGATATCATTATAATACAAACATATATCACCTATGCATCCATTTATCACAGCTTACAAAGCCTATGTGATAAAGCAAATGTTACAATATACATTTTTAGCAAATGTCCCACCTGTTTTTCAGGGTCAGAGGTCGGACATGTCTGCGTGGTTCAATCTCTTTGCTGATCTAGATCCCCTTGCTGATCCAGACTCCATTGGAAAACAGCTGGATAACAAGCAGGATGAATGCATGGGATAGTTTCACCTGGGAAACAATACTTGCAAGGGATGGTTTCACCTGGGAAACAATACTTGCAAGGGATGGTTTCACCTGGGAAACAATACTTGCTAGGGAAAGTTTCACCTGGGAAACAATACTTGCAAGGGATGGTTTCACGTGGGAAACAATACTTTCAAGGGATAGTTTCACCTGGGAAACAATACTTGCTAGGGATAGTTTCACCTGGGAAACAATACTTGCAAGGGATGGTTTCACGTGGGAAACAATACTTTCAAGGGATGGTTTCACCTGGGAAACAATAATTTCAAGGATAGTTTCACCTGGAAAACAATACTTGCAAGGGATAGTTTCACCTGGGAAACAATACTTGCAAGGTATAGTTTCACCTGGGAAACAATACTTGCAAGGGATAGTTTCACATAGGAAATGCTACTTGCAGGGGATAGTTTCACCTTGGTTACGCTACCTGCATGGAATAGTTTCACCTGGAAAACACTACTTGCAAGATATACTTTTACCTAGAACGTTTCTGCAAGAGATAGTTTTACCTGTTGAAACCTTACTTGCATGGGATAGTGTGTATAAGACATAATATGAAGTTGTTTTTATGCCCCCGGTAGGGTGGCATATAGCAGTTGAACTGTCCGTCAGTCAGTGTGTCTGTCCGTCCGTCAGAAAAAAACTTCAACGTTGGCCATAACTTTTGCATTATTGAAGATAGAAACTTGATATTTGACATGCATGTGCATCTCACGGAGCTGCACATTTTGAGTGGTGAAAGGTGAAGGTGAAGGTCATCCTTCAAGGTCAAATGTCTAATATATGGCGTCTGTCCGTCCAAAAATTTTAACATTGGCCATAGCTTTTTCACTATTGAAGATAGCAACTTGATATTTGGCATGCATACTGTGTATCTCATGGAGCTGAACATTTTGAGTGGTGGAAGTTCAAGGTCATCCTTCAAGGTCAAGGTCATCCTTCAAGGTCAAAGGTCAACAATTTTTTATTCATTTTTTTCAAAGCAGCGTTCTCATGAAGCTGCACATTGTGAGTGGTGCAAGTTCAAGGTCATCCTTCAAGGTCAAGGTCATCCTTCAAGGTCAAAGGTCAACAATTTTTTTTAATTTTTTTCAAAGCGGCCTTCTCATGAAGCTGCACATTGTGAGTGGTGCAAGTTCAAGGTCAAGGTCATTCTTCAAGGTCAAGGTCATCCTTCAAGGTCAAAGGTCAAAAAAAATAATTCAAAGCGACGTTCTCATGAAGCTGCACATTGTGAGTGGTGGAAGTTCAAGGTCAAGGTCATCCTTTAAGGTCAAAGGTAAAATAAATAAATCAAATTGGCGTTCTCATGAAACTGCACATTTTGAGTGGTGGAAGTTCAAGGTCAAGGTCATCCGTCAAGGTCAAAGGTAAAAAAAAAAATTTATTTCAAAGCGGCGCAATAGGGGGCATTGTGTTTCTGACGAACACATCTCTTGTTTTTGACAATTTCGATTTGGTAACACAAAACCACATAAATACGAAATTTGAAAATATTTTTAAATTAAGAATGTGTTACATAAATAATTCATATTACACAGGGCAAACATGCTGAATTTATGTTAAATGAAACCTTTGAAGTAAAAAAAAAATGCAATAAAATGTTTTTTCCAGTATGGGCAATTATATAATATTGTTCAAGGTATGTAAATAATGAATCTCCAATCATTTAAGTTTATCAAAGTATTTGTTTGAACAGCAGATAAATCTATGTTGTCATTTTTGCAGAAGACATTGTGGAAATTGCTACAACATTTTAGTAGAATAGTACATGTACTGTTACTTATGTTTTAAGCATGACTAATGAATATAGTCTGTTATAATTTTGTGATAAAATGATTAAATAGCTTTACTTGCCTAATTAATCAATGTCCATTTGAGGGTCTGGTATAATAATTAAGCATATTTAATGTTGAGGTGTTAATTACGATTATAAAACTTGTGGTCAAATGAAAAATAACGGCATAGGTGCACATTGTGTTTTTGAAATACATGTCTCTTTCAGATAGGAGATTGATTAGCAGTAAAAGCATGCTGTATTAACAAGGTATACACTATTTAACCCATTTTTTATTTTTATAAATAAATCATTTTTCAGCTTGCATGAAATTACGGCAGAATTGATTTCAATATAGATACCATAGAAGTAGCAACAAATTGATAATTAATTTCTCTAAGCTTCATTCCGATTTTACATGTATCTTCACAATATAGATTCATTCTGAGTGATTGGATTTTGAAACTGATTTGTTGAAAAACATATGCAGTGATTCTGTTCTGTATACCAGTACAAATGTTTTTGAATTCTCTTAATATCTAATGTATAATGAATGCTATTGTTTAAAGGGTTTGATGTATTGCGCTGTGCAAGGCATCAGAAATAAATGCCAATGTTGACACTCATGTTATTTGATTTCATGTTTACTCTTTTGTTCTGTAATTTTGTTTATATGTTATTATAATTGTTTTATATTTTTTTCTATTTTCAAGAAGAAAAGAAATAGTCTGTCCATAGATTTATACAAATATTCCGTTCTAAAATGTGTACAAGATTTTTGTGAAGCCATTGTTCTTTAGGCTTGTCTTTAAAAAATGTCCTGAAATCTTTATGACGAGGGATTGATTTACTGATTGATTGTGTGATTTTGATTGTTATAATTGGACCTTAATTTTTCAGTTAAGAAAGTTGTAAATATATCATAAACTAGCTGAAAAAGAAATGGTAGAAAAACATTTAGTTTAATTTATACAATATTAGGATATAATGATCTGCATTTACACAAACAATGTGTTCTATTTATAATAGTTTTGTTTTTTACAATGTAAAGTTTACCTCTTACATGACATTCCTGTATTGTGTCGTTCCTTTAAGACTTTTTTATTTGTTCTATTGTTGACAGTGTTTAGCTCAACAGTGTTTATTTACAATTTAGAAATCCAAAAATGTGCATTCCAAATTTGTTTATATTTACATGTAACTGACCAAATTTGATATTTGAAGTTTATTCATGTTACTGCATTGTGTTAATTGATCTTTTACATAGAGAAATGAACACTCAAACATCATTTGACAAGGATAGTAAACATTTCCATGAAAAGCTTGGTTTTGTATGCATATATGAGCTGGTTGTTAAATTCTGGTGGTATAATATGGTATGACTATGTGTGAACATTAAATAATGAAACATCCTAGATATATATATTTTATTTATGAACATTTATGAATGAAATATTATAGAATTATATATGGTAATCCTTAACAGTAGAGAATGAAAAATTCTATAAATATATATGGCATTTGTGAACATTAGAGAAATTAACACATGCATTTATAAATTGGTTAAAATAGTAATAAAGTGGTCTCATGTTCAATATATGGACTGAGTAATAATGTTTAATGTTTTCTGGTAAACATGTACCCATTAACTGTATTGACTTGTAAAAGATCTGTGAATAGCTCTACTTTTGCCTGTCATGTTCATTTGTTTACGAGTGTTCATAGGTATACTATGTGCAATAGAGAACTGAAAAGTGTGTGGGAAATTAAAATATTGATCTGATGAGTGCATTTCTTTTTTTTATTTTACTGCAATATACCTGTGTAATTCCATGACTTACAATTTGCTTTTAGTTAATCCATTACATGTTAATTTATCTTGACTCATTTTACTAGAAGAATTAGGCAATTTTACGCATACTAAACATATTTTGCCATTTTCCTTTTATGTTGAAGTTGCATATTATATTCTATATGATTCAAACTTTTTTATCTTTCCACGTGTCTTACAAAAGTAATGTGCAATGAAATGGTTGTAAATTATTTTACAAATATATCAAATATGTTTAGTTATACAATTTGTGAAAGGAAAATAAATTTAATGTGAAAACCATAGCAGTTTCAAAGAATTGGTTATTCATTCTTATTAACTTCAGTCTAATTTTATCTTTACGTTCATCTTTTAATGATAACATCCTGTTCATGTTTACATATTGAGGTTGTTAACAAATCTAGCAAGATTGAATGGGTATTCTTTTTGTGAGGGTTTTATATATTGTCAACAATACATATAGGAAAGTTACAGATGTGTTGAAAAGTTAGCAAGTAATATTATTATTGTTTGTGTATGTTTTATTTAAATGTTTTATGTCATTGCTGTCAGTTATTTAAAATTTAAGTATCTTACGAAGGGTATATTTTTGTTGTTTCTTTTTTTCATGTTTTGTTTATGAAAGAAGTTAATATCATCCTTGGTTGTTTCCATTTTTCCATTTTTGTTTATTAAAGTTTATATTTTCCTTGGTTGTTTAACGATTGTGTAGCAGTTTACATGATATTAAACTATAAGTAAGTTTGTGAGGTTGTCTTTATTAATTAATTTTACTGAAATTTAATCGATGCTTTACAAAGTTATGCTTTGAACAAAGTTGTACAGGTAAATTTGACCTTGAAACGTGACTGTGACCTTATACCTAAGAACCTGGGCCCCATTTCAGTTAGCTACTTATGTAAGGTGTAAACTTTCTCATGCCATTCTTAATTCATTACTGGAAAATAAACTTAAACGTAGCCGGGAGTTCTAATGCCGAGTTGGATGTTGTCAGCTTAAAAAAAAATTATGACCATATATATGTCAATATTTTGTAAAATGACCTAAATTTTATCGAAACTCGTACTCAAAATGCATGTTGAGGTAGGTTTTGCTCAAAAAGAATTTTTGTTTCTTATCCTGTGGCGCGTTTTACAACATTGGATTATGCGCAGGAATATAACTTGGGTACAGGCAAAAGTGATTGGGTATGTTTCAGTATATTATACTTACCCGTGGTACATTTAGGTAAAGAGTCCACAATGACCAATCAAGCAGCAATTACGTCACTCGTCTGCATGATTTTACTGCAGGTATTGACTGCGTACGAGTGCTGTTGCGCCTGCAAAGCATGCACTCTCATTGGCCAATATTGATTTTTCCAATACATCGACACTGCGTATTAAGGCCGGCTTAAGTTTGGGCAACTCTCAAAATATTCGGCAAAGTCTATATCACTTTAATCTTAAGAAGGGCTAGTTGCAAACAAAAATCAAAAATTGGTAAATTTCAAGTGCACCGCTGACTTGAATTTCAAAATTCAAGTTCCCTGGCGAGGGAACGTTAATGGCCTGTAGAAAGCATTGTGTTGTCTAAGAAATTATTTAGTGATTTTTTTTTAAATCCTTTAAAACAAAAAGCAATGCCTACATGTACCTATAAAATTATTCAATTAACTGAGAGAAAAGAAAAGTTACACACAGTTTAATTCACTTTTTTAAGAGAAATACTAAGTATTCTTATGTATGTGATTTGGTAATCTGTAATAACACCGCTATATATTTGTTATAAGTACAGATGAACATTATATATAATATGAATACACCTGTAGGCAATACATTATTAAACTAAGTCAACTATAATGGAACTGCATTTGCTCTTTAAAGTTTAGTGGAGCTCTCAACATTTTCTTTAAAGGCTTGATCACAGGTTACAAATTAATGAGCATTTTTTAACTAAACAAGAGCTCTCTCCATAGGATGACATATGCCCCCGATAAACGCTTTGATAGAAGTTACGAACATTTTTCGAAACCTAAATGCGGGCCCTAAGTTCAAGGTCAAAGGGTTCAAAATTTGTGTGCGTATGGAAAGGCCTTGTCAATATACACATGCATACCAATATGAATGTTACATCTGAAGAGACATGGAAGTTTTAACCTTTTTTCGAAACCTAAATGCAAAGTGTGACGGACAGACAGACGGACGGACAGTGAGATCACTATATGCCCTCCTTCGGGGGCATAAAAATTAACAAAGTGAATCTTCTTCTGCACCAGCAGGAGAGAAACCTTGTGTGCAGATTTTTATAATAATACACTGGGAATTTCCCATTTTGCCATCGTCCCCACAAAACTTTGGTTACAGAGCATAGTGCGAGTTACAGGAGACGCACAGTTCCAGAGATAACCCTTGGTCATTTTGTGTGATCTGCATGAAGTTATATAACAACTGAATAAAATGGAAAATAAATTACTAACAAGAGATGTGTTTATCAGAAACACAATGCCCTCGACTGCGCCGCTTTGATTTATTTGATTTTTTATCATTTGGCAGGTACAGATAATTTTTACAAGAAGTAATATTTTTTAAAGGGATATAATTAAAATATTACTTCCCTTGTAAAAATGATCTGTACCTGCCAAATGATAAATAGAAATTATCTACCTTACAAGCTTGTAACTTCCCTTGAATTGGTTTTTTGACCTTTGACATTGAAGGATGACCTTTATCTTTCACCACTCAAAATGTGCAGCTCCATGAGATACACATGCATGCCAAATATCAAGATGATATTTTCAATATTTCAAAAGTTATGGCTAATGTTAAAGTTTGCGGACGGACGGACAGATGCCATATATTTGACCTTGAAGGATGACCTTGACCCTTCACCAATCAAAATGTTCAGCTCAATGAGAAACACATGCATGCCAAATATCAAGTTGCTATCTTTTTGGACGGACAGACAAACTGACTGACTGACGGACAGTTCAACTGCTATATGCCACCCTACCGGTGGCATAAAAAGTAAGAAAGTTTAATTTATTCGATTACTGTTGTTAATATTTCTACAAATAATCAGACATTAATTTGATGCTGAAAGGGTTGACATGTTCAGTTACAGGCTAAAATAACCTCGGCTAGTATAATTAGAATTCAAAATTGCTGAAGTTTATACTGTACATAAAACTTAAGATTTAATAATGTAATCCCTACATACAGAAGACTACAGGTGTTTCAAAAGTAAAGACCAATTACATAAGGTAAATAACTCTGACACACAAAAATTAAGTACATTGTGCAAATACTGAAGGCAAACTAATGTACACGAAAAAGCAAGGTAATACTTCAATGTACAGTGTATTTAGAAAATAGTTATAACAATATTATATATGAAACAAGGGACAAAATTGTCAAAAAACCAGGTTTTCAATTTGAAAAAAAGTCTGATAAAGGGAGACAACTTAAACTGAACTGATTATTTATAATTAACCCCATTTGTTTCAAAATAAATATATTTTTAATCGTGGCGACCTTGACCTTGGAGATATTGACGTAATTCTTTTGTGTCACACACTGCCTAATGATGGTGAACAAATGTGCCAAATTATTTTAAAATCTCACAATGAATGACATAGTTATGGCCCCGGACAAGCTCATTGATGCCAATTTTTTACCTTTAAACTCAAAGTGTGACCTTGACCTTGGAGATATCGACGTAATTCTTTCGCGTGACACACCGTCTAATGATGGTGAACAAATGTGCTAAATGATTTTAAAATCGCACAATGAACGACAAAATATGGCTCGGACAAGCTTGTTCGCTCGCCCGCCCACCCGCCGACATTCGCCAATCTAATAACCAGTTTTTTCCTTCGGAAAACCTGGTTAAAAACTAAATTTTTGCTAGGCAGATCATGGTATATGTGGTTGTTCTTTGTAGGTTAATGTTTAAACAAAACACCTACATGTACATACAGTTTATTATTTGGATGTGTTCAGATTCATGGTGTAACAAATCACTTCAGTGTATTCCCTGAGAGCAAATATATTTTTTCCTCAACATACAAATTGGTTATTTATACGTTGAAGCGACTACATGGTTCAAACAAAAATCTCAAACCTAAATTCAAGCACTTTTCAAGGACTTTTTAAGGCCAAATTTTCATTTTCAAGGCCGAGAACCGTATGTTAGTTTCCTTTAAAAAATGCATTTTCAAGCCAGATTAACACAGTATATATCATTAATTTGCTCTAACACATTAAAATAATTTCACAATAAATCATTTGTGTTATTTCTAATTATTACATACACATAAATGTTATCCATCCTTAACTCAATAAGTCTCACATATGTATTTACTTTTTAAAGTTATTACAAACAAACACACTGTCTCTTTATATGCTCACATCAAACAGACTAGTTCATTTCATTTAAACAGAAGTCAGTTACTATAACATTTTGTATTTCACAGGGCTGTTGTTGTTAATGTCTGTTTTAGATTGCACAGTTTTAACAATAGCACCTTCCTGTTTCACCAAAAAGCACAATGCAGGACCCCTGTTTGCTTCTCAATTTCATGTTTTCTTTGTGGGTTTCCCCTTTATCGTGGCTTTTCAAAGCGCTTTCACCCATTCCCCCCGACACCAATGGTCTTTATATAGACCCAACAATGTGCTTTTCAAATGTCATTTGTTTTCTGTTCCGAGGAACATTCATAAGTTTCGCGCAAAACATAACGATAAACGTCATTTTGACAACTTCTTTATGACCAGAAAATAGCGCCATGAATATTCATGTTTAAGGAATGTTGACGTATCGTATAAGTTGAAATTATTTAAGCATTTTTCTGCATATCATCGGTGTTTATGACCAGAAAGTAGCGCCAGGAATATTCAGTTAACCACTCTGGTTTGAAACGACACTTCCCCATCGCTGAATTTTTACTCGCGAAAATTGATCACAATGGCGAACCTCTGACGTAGTACACATAATCTGTGACGTGTACACTTAATGTTTCGTACCCAATAGTGTACGAAACTTATATTTTGGTACACATTTTTTGCGCGAAGGAATTTATGATAAATGTTCGTAATATTTTCCATAAGAACGATTTAAGTTTATGGCGATGATAAAAGTAATTTTGAACAAAATAAAAATTTTCAAGGCTTTTTTACATGAAATAAGTACTTTTCTAGCACTTTTTCAAGGCCAACCTTTGTTCAAGGGCTTTTCAAGCCTAGGACTCGTTTTCAAGCACTTTTCAAGCCCTGTGCGAACCCTGGACTAGAATACTGTAAAGCTGGTATTAAACATGTATTTTGAAAAAAAAATCTTAATGTTAAAACCCAAAAATATTAACAATTTTTCACAAGTAAATACAGATTCCTAATGTAAAAAAATTAACACTAGCGAAGAACATATAACACTATTTTTACAATTGCATTACATTTTTATTGTGAATGTTCATAAGCATCAAATTGACCATCTAAAACAACATTTTGTTTATAAGAATACTAATTGACATCATTTCATCACCAATGACACAAAAATTACCACAGTATGTGAATGCCATCATTTTCCATTTTTAATTTCAAGAGTTAAGCTTGAACTATTATATCTAATATTATATCTAATATAGAAATATTAAGAATATATAATATTTCCCTTTCAAACGTTTCACTTATGGCTCTGAACATGCACTTGAAGAATCCAGCACTAGAAAGCCTTAGCAAGAGGAAATTGAGATCACAGAATCATCCAGGCAATAAGTGAGTATTCCTTTATTTCACCATTGCTCTTCATCCCTAACTCAGTCTCTGAATGCTTAGTCTAGGACATCACACAAGACTGGCCAAAGAGGCATCCTTGGCATGATTTTGCATTGAAAGATGATGATTCCACAGGGATATCAACACAGTTACAAGATTTCGTATTTCCTGCCGGTCATTATCTCTCACTGAATCCCCTTTTCAAACCAGTGGTGGTATGCAGGGTGCCACATTTCTTACTGTTCCACTCTTACTTATTCCTCCTTCCAAATCACTAGTTGTCAGTGCAGTTCTTTGTTTTCCACTGGTTGTTCATCTCTTGCTAAATCCCCTATCCATATCTGCAGTGGTACGCAGGATGTTGTGCCGATTTCTTTTGATTCGATCCTCCACTGAGCTGTTTTCTGCATGCTTTGACATCAAGGGGCTGAAACAAAATCTTTGTGTTTGAGCTTCATGTCTCTTAAACAAAACTTGTATATGAGTGGCATTTAGATAAAACTGGGTATAATGCATGTGCGTAAAGTGTCGTCCCAGATCATGGACGACACTTTCCGCCTTAAGTGGATTTTCGTGTAGAAGAGACTTCCTTTGAACGAAGAATACCATAAAAGTGGAAAGTGTCATCCCTGATTAGGGACGACACTTTACGCACATGCATTATGCCCAGTTTTCTCAGAACGCCACTCATATGATGAAGGGATCAATCATTTGTGATCTCTGTATATTGTGTATACTTTAGAAAGATTACGGTAAACACTATTGTTATTAAACAGCACTACAGCGATAAAGAAAATTTATAAATAGTGAATACGGATAATACATGATAAAAGCTATTTTGACTTTCACAGAAACAAAATCTTCAAAATTCAATAAGTGCATGCACAAACAATTAAATAATAAATTCATCTTTAAGCACTCACTGCATACAAATGGAAAAGCTGGAAATCAGCAGAAATGAATGAAGCACACTTGTAAAATTCGGAATAAAAACAAACTCTGAGTTGCTTGTGATCTTGTACAAAGTTCACAAAAACTTAAAACTAGGGATGCAAGAGGTAAACCGGTTAACCTAACAAAACGACCAGTTAACCAGTTATATTTTCGAGAAAAGGTTAACCTGGAAAAAATATTTGATTATGTTTTTTTCATGGAATAAATTGTACGATTTTACTTTTGCGCGTGACATACTGCCAACTTGCGCTGGCTACTAGTTAGAACAACATACCGCACCATCGACGGTTATAAATAACGTGTCAACAATTAAGTAATAAAATCAATGAATCAATACCTTTGTGAGAACAAATAGGAGGTACGTTTTGCTAACTGACACTATTGTTTAGTTTGACTAGCGTAAATTTAACTAGCAAATTGCGGGGAGTCGGAGCAATTAGCGACGACGTAATTGACTCACTGATTGCTCGCGAAAATTCCGTGTTAATAAGTAATAATTGTATTAAGAATTGCATACGTAGTTAAATTTTTGTCGAGTTAACGTCGTTTTTGTTTATCAGAAATTATTATTATTATTATAATTTACGTCCAACGATTCCACCATTACTGTCCGAGTGTTATTTATCAAAGCAAATTATTAACTAATTAAATAATTAAACATTAATAAAAAATATTTAAACAAAATAAAACCGTGAAATTTAGTGTTTGTGTTATTGATTAAAATTTGCCCGCTATGGTACGTTAACAAACATACGTAATTATCAGTATTTGAGATCATAATACTTAGCTACTTCCCTATTAAATAAATGCACTGTTTAAATTATTTAACTTACATTTTGTTCAAAATTAATTTAATTTGCATTCGTGTCCTTTATTTTACCCACATTTTTTAATTGTATAATGAACATCAAACGACAATACTTTGGCTACAGATGCTAAAATGCAAACAACAAAATATTCAATTATCGAATAAGAAGAGATGCTGATCGTTGAACACACATGACCCACTTTACGTCGAATTGAAAGGGCAAAGCACATTTCTATATTGAGAAAATTTGAGTTTCAAAAATTAAAACAGAATGAACAAAGGAACACACCATTTTTGTTAGCGATACGACGCGAACGTAATATAAGCGGCCCAACCAAAAACAGTTAATAACACATGTAATGAACATTGTGTAGTTCTTTAATTTTTTACTCCTTTGCATTTACGCAGGAAAATTAAATAAAATATATAGCATACATTTACAAAATTGTTAAAATAAATTGCATAATACATTTTATTACAAAACTGGCAAGTTATCAACGCAAGTGATTTAAAATTAAATTTGTTTCTATCGAGCGGTGCGAGCGGTATGACATTTTTGACGTACCGGTACTCTAAAAAATCATTTTAACTACGTATAAGGCGTTTTGTTTAACCGGTTAATAACCGGTTACAGAAAAAAAATAACCGGTTAATGATTTTTTAACCTCTTGCATCCCTACTTAAAACTGTATAATTATTTAACAAAATTTCAAGTTAAAACTAAAAGTACAAAAGAATTTGGGGGAAGTGTTCAAGAAAATGGTAAATTTTCCAATATGATTTGTAGTTGCTTACCCAATGAAAAATTCAGACGACCCACTAAATTGTTAATGTAATCATTCAATTTAATCACCAACTGCTAACAAAAAATAAAATTTACAGAAAAAACTAAGCAAGTTGTTATAAGTTTTAGTTTTCTAATGTATTCAATTTACGCCTTTGTTGAAAAATAGAATGCCCAATCCAGTGGAAAATTCAGCAAATTTTAACAATTGTAATCAACAACACTACATGTACCATTGCTACTACAGTAAGGAAACACATGTACATCTGTTTCTCAAATGATGAAGAAAAGAACACTAACAGCTTCAAAAACATAACATGAGGAGAAACAAGGGTATCAGTTATAATGATGGATGCTCCCCAATGATGCTTTGTCGATATATGGGTTAATTGTGTGGAAAATAGTGAAACCTTGAGAAAATCTATTATTAGCCTCAGTGACCTGGACCCCAGTGACCTCAAACCTCATCAAAAGGTAGAGGTCCATGCAAGGTACCTACATGCCAAATATATACGAGATCGGTCAAATATTGAAGGCGCTATGAGAAACTGTAACAAAAGTGTGAAGGAAAATCTATTATTAGCTTTGGTGACCTTGACCCCAGTGACCTCAAAAGGTAGAGGTCCATGCAAGGTGCCTACATGTCAAATATAAAAAAGATCGGTAAAGTATTGAAGGTGCTATGAGAAACTGTAACAAAAGTGTGACTGGAAAAATCTATTATTAGCCTTGGTGACCTTAACCCCAGTGACCTCAAACGTCATCAAAAGGTAGAGGTCCATGCAAGGTACCTACATGCCAAATATGAAAGAGATCGGTAAAGTATTGAAGGCGCTATGAGAAACTGTAACAAAAGTGTGAAGGAAAATCTATTATTAGCTTTGGTGACCTTGACCTTGACCCCAGTGACCTCAAACATCATCAAAAGGTAGAGGTCCATGCAAGGTACCTACATGCCAAATATGAAAGAGATCGGTAAAGTATGGAAGGCGCTATGAGAAACTGTAACAAAAGTGTGAAGGAAAATCTATTATTAGCTTTGGTGACCTTGACCTTGACCCCAGTGACCTCAAACGTCATCAAAAGGTAGAGGTCTATACAAGGTACCTACATGCAAAATATAAAAGAGATCGGTAATACTAAAGAATTGAAGGTGCTATGAGAAACTGTAACAAAAGTGTGACGGAAAAATCTATTATTAGCCTTGGTGACCTTGACCCCAGTGACCTCAAATGTAATCAAAAGGTAGAGGATCCATGCAAGGTACCTACATGCCAAGTATGAAAGAGATTGGTAAAGTATTGAAGGCGCTATGAGAAACTGTAACAAAAGTGTGAAGGAAAATCTGTTATTAGCTTTGGTGAACTTGACCCCAGTGACCTTAGGAAGATAGTTATGGTTCTTAGTCACTGCACTTCTCCAACTTGTCATCTGTTTATATTTCAAGTTTCAAGTAAATCCATTTAGTAGATTTAGAGTTATGCTCCGGACAAAAATTTACTTTGAAATTTTATAAAGGGAGATAATTCCAAAACTAAGGTACATGTAGATAGAGTTATAGTTCTTAGTCACTGCACTTCTTCTACTTGCAGGCTGTCAAGTGACCTTTTTTCAAAAAGTAGGAAAAAATAGGAACTACTTTTGCAAGAAAAGTAGGAAAAAAGTAGGAAAAAGTAGGAACTTTTCCCTCAAAAGTAGGAATACATAATACTTATTTTTTAGACACAGGTCCAGGAAACATAGCTTGAAACAGAGCAGGAGTGCAATCACATGTTCTGTATGGATACCCACTTGAAGCTACCTTAAGGGCCCAGAAGATTTCAGCCTTTTGTACCTGTTCCTTGTGTGATGGATGTACTTGCATACAGATAGATTTATCCCCACAACCCTGAGAGCTGCTTGGCTTTTGGGCACTTCCAAACAAACGCTTTTGTGAATTATCATGCATGTATTTCATGTTTTCCTTGTGTTTTTATCCATCTGCATGACTTATAAGTTGATTAGCACCAGAATTACTACAAGATGGACTTCATTCAGACATTACAATATCTTGCAAACTCATTGCCGGTATCTCTCTTGCACCATGATCCCAGTGTTTTTCCATTGTTGTCCAACTTCTCCATCCATGAAGGGTTAAACTTTGTTTTCCCACTAGGAATTTTAGCACTTATAGTGTATCTATGATAATTAAGTTTCAAGCAAAGCTACCCTGATAAAGAAGTATACATGTAATTAGATGATGTTCATTTTGGTGTATCATCAAATAAGTGGTTAGAGGTCTTCTGTGTATCGATATAAAAATGGTAATTATATTGTGCATGTTATATCCTTAAGCAGAAGACCAAATTTATTTAGTGATACACCAACTTGTTGTACAAGATTAATACTAGTATATAAAGCAGTGTAAATGCTCTGCTACAGCTACATTGTGAAACCTTTAAATTGACAATAGGGTGCAGTTATAATGACTTAAGTTACATTCAAAATGACTGGTCATTGCAGAGCAGATTATGCAACTGGAGATAGGACCTTATCACCTGACATCTTTTATGACAGCATTGATTGGGCAATGAAACAGTTGCACTACATTGTTTATTCCAGTTTCAAATAATGGCTTTTACATTATTGATGACTTTGCGGGAGTGTAATAATGCCGTTTAATAATTTTAATACTTCGCTTTAACACCTTGAAATTACCTCACTAGCAATGGCATCATTAGACAAGAATTGTGTTTGTCCGAAACACAATGCCCACTATTGCGCAGCTTTGAAATAAAATTTCAATATATCATTTGGCAGGTTTAGAAATTATCTCCCTTTTAAAGCTTATTACTTCCCTTGGATTGTATTTTTTAACTTTTGACCTTGAAGGATGACCTTCACCTTTCACCACTCAAAATGTGCAGCTTCATGAGATACACATGCATGCCAAATATCAAGTTGCTATCTTCAATATTGCAAAAGTTATGGCCCATATTAAAGTTTTCGGACGGACA
The DNA here is from genome assembly GCF_020536995.1 of Dreissena polymorpha. Lineage (NCBI taxonomy): Eukaryota > Metazoa > Mollusca > Bivalvia > Myida > Dreissenidae > Dreissena > Dreissena polymorpha. Next base: position 56,163,630 of record NC_068364.1, on the reverse strand, counting down.
CACACACACAGACAGACAGACAAACGGACTGACAGTACAACTGCAATATGCCACCCTACCGGGAGCATAAAAATGTATCAGGGCATTTAGGCTCTGTGCATTTATCTTTAATTACTAAACATGATGTACCTATGATATCAATAGAAAATCATATCCGTTGTCATGTAATACAGAATTTATTACATTATATTTGTAAATGATGAAAACTCGGCAAAGCATCAGTTTTATCTTTTTTCCAATAACTTGTGTAATAAATTCCATATTACATAACCACTCATACAATACATGTATCTCTATATCTCTACATTCCAAACAGCAATATCATGTAAACATGCATAAGGTTTGGTCAAATTGTTGTCAATGGAAACAAAATAAAACTGGAATAAACAATGGGTTCCCTCAGCTCTTGCATCACTGGGAACTGTGTAAGGTAGTGAAGTCTGCAGCATACAAATGCTAAGGAAGTAAACAAGGCACTATTGTTACTTAAAAAAAAAACTTGTCAATTATTTTAAAAGTTACATAAGAAATAAATATTTATGCTCCTGAAGAGGTGCTAGCAGACAGTCAGCATGGGTTGTCAGGTCTCATCTAGATGAATGCACATTAACAGGGATACAGTCATGCCATAGATTCATTCATCCTGCAAGTTTACTAAATTAACTCTTAAAAAAAAAATAATTCTCCATTGAAAATGAAAAAGTAGGAATAGTAGGAAGATTTGGTAAAAAAATAGGAAAAAGTAGGATCCTGATGAAAAAGTAGGAAATAGTAGGAAAAAGTAGGAAAAAGTTTGACCGCTTGACAGCCTGTTTATATTTCAAGTTTCAAGTAAATCCCTTCAGTAGATTAAGAGTTATATTCCGGACAAGAATTTAGTTCGTACGGAAGTAAGGAAGGACAAACTGGAAACTATATGCTCCCCATATATATATGGGAAGCATAAAAAGCAGAACATTTATTCTCGCTCTGGGGAAAAGGGGACTTAACGCATGTGCGTAAAGGGTCATTCCAGATTAGAAAGGCCTATCAGGGACAAGACTTTCTGCCTAACTTTATTCTCATTAAGAAATTAGAGACATCCTTCAAAAGAAACATACCAAACAAGTGGAAAGTGTTATCCCTGAATAGCCTGTGATAACTGCCTAGGCTAATCTGGGACACAACTTTACACACATGCATTAAGCCATTAAGCCGCTTTTTCTCAGAAAAAGGCTAAAATTAGCTGCATTTTCCTACATATTCAATGTTTTTGAAGCCACTTGTGTTCTTTTCTTCACTATTCTAGAAATGGTATCGGAAACTGGAAAAACATTTCTCCCTTACTTGACAAACTCTGAGCTGCCGGTGGTCTCGTAGTTCCTCGACTGCTTTGCCTCTTCCTCCCTGTCCTCCTCCCGGTATCGTGTAACGTTGCCACGGCGCTGGTCTTCACGCCACCGCGCGTTCTCCTCCATCTCTGCTAGCCTGCGCTGTCTCTCCTCTTCAGTCAGCTTCCTATGGGAGAAAAATACATAACATTTGTACTTTAACCCTTTGAATGCTGGGAAATTTGTCACCTGCTAAAATGTCGTCTGCTGAATTTCTAAAATTAGCATTTTCTTCGATTTTTTTTCAAAGAATACTATCAGAATAGCAAACAGTTTGGATCCTGATGAGACGCCACATGCTGTGGCGTCTCATCTGGATCCAAACTGTTTGCAAAGGCCTTTAAAATTCGGTTCCCGCACTGAAAGGGTTAATGCATAACATACAGTGTCTCTTAATTTTCTGATGTACAAATATAAAAAAAATTAAGTGTCCAAAAACTTATAAAGTAATGAACATACTGAATTTGTGTATTACGGTCTTAATTCCTGTCTATTTATCTGTCTGTCTTTAGACAAAGCTTTTGTTCATAAGCAGGGCTTCCTCTGGCTCATAATTTTATGTAGCTAAATTTTCCTTTTTTTATGTCTTTATTCTTATTGTTTTGGATATTTAATGGGTGATAATGTAGAAAACCTTGTAGCCAAATGGATTTTTTTTGTAGCCGAATTTCCTTATTTGTAGCCATTGGCTAATTTGGCGAATGGCAGAGTAAGCCCAGAATATATGAGCCTTGCTGTGAGAAAACAGGGCTTAATGCATGTGTGTAAAGTGTCATTCCAGATTAGCTTGTGCACTTTGCGCAGGCTAATAAGGCAATACACTATTCAATTTTATGATATTTTGTTTAAAGAAAGTCTCCTATTTGCAAAAATCAAGTAAGGTAAGAAATTGTTATAACTGATTTGCAAGTGTGGACTGCACAGGATTATCTGGGAATACACTTTACCCTTTGCATGCTGGGTAATTTGTCGTCTTCTAAAATGTCGTCTGCTGAATTTCTAAAATAAGCAATTTCTTCGATTTTTTTCAAAGAATACTATCAGAATAGCAAACAGTTTGGATCCTGATGAGATGTCACGTTCTGTGGCGTCTCATCTGGATCCAAACTGTTTGCAAAGGCCTTCTAAATTCCGTTCCAGCGCTTAAAGGGATAACAAATATGCAAAGGATGCTGGTTTTTAATAACCTTAAGTCTTCATACAGACAGATGATCGGACCAGCATTAAAACCAACAGAACTGATTTCAGTGTACCAAAACTACATAATAATTGTTAAGACACTTACTTTTTTATTTGGTTGTCCAAAATTTAGAAAACAAAAATGCTCCAAAAATACAATGTGGTGAATAAAGAGACACTATGCCAACATGATTGAAGTTTGGATATTCCTATGTGTAACATCAGTAGCAGAATGGTATCAACCAATGCTAGTGTGTGCTTGTATAAAATAAATACAATGCAGTAATTACTCAATGTTAAGATAGGTTTAAAATCAGCTATTAATCAATTAATATCATTGTTTTCCTTTAAATACACACAGATTGAGCACTAACCATACACAACCCATGTGAAAGACAAAACAATCTTACCGGACATGAGGTCTGACAGTAGAAAATACCTTTATAGTGTTTATTTTTTATTGTTATGACGTTCACAATGTTAAACAATTCTATATACAATAAATACAATAAAATAACAATTTAATTTAAACCTGTTCTATAAAAACATATGGTAAAACATTCAGTCAAAAGTGAAGAAAGATTTGGGATTTTTTATGCAGTTACAAGTAATTTTAAACAGCAATATAAAACAGTATAGCTTTTAGAGGGGTAATCCCGTGATGATTAAGATGTTGATGTTTATGCTGAAACAGGTATTTTTCGCCGTTTTATACCCTGTATAACTTTTGTTTAATTTTTAAATACCGCTTATTTTCCAGCCAAATCAAGAAGAAAAAGATAAGGGTTTATCTGGTTTTAATATTAGCTTTATATCTCGACTTTCTTCTTGATGAGTTTTTTTTGACGAGCAGTAATTTTGTGACCTCGCTCAGAAACTTGGTAGTGAGTAAAAATCAATACAACCAATCAAAAACTTGATGTGTCGCCTATGTCACAAAACAAGGTGCAATATTTGACAGGTGCAGAATTGCGCTTGGAGTTTGTAACGTCACCATCAAAAATAGCCAGTTTGACCTGTTTTATACTGAATAGAAGTAAAATAAAGATCAACAAGTCCATATTTTTGCAAACATATTCCTAATTTCATGTTCATTTGCAACCAAACAAAGTTTTACTATGCCTTCGTAATGCACTCTATCAATACATGAGTAAGATTTCACAATCCAATACCATGTCCATTTGCCACAGCAGTATAAACTTTTGTTTTCCATATGTTAGTTTGCTATCAGTCATCACTGTTTTCACTGTTAACAAAATGATGGAATGAGAGATGGTAGGCAAGTCTGAGAAACATTCCACAAGTGACACAAAATAGTAAAATATGAATGATGAGAACGGTTCCACAAACCTCTTTGGTTGTTGTGGTGGTGACCTTTTTTCGTCAGTCCTTCCAGCTGGTTTCAACCTTCGATCTGGCGACCTTGAAGTTGACCTGTAGTCTCGTGTAACCTTCACTTTCGACCTGGCTTTTATATGCTCATTTTCTGGATTCTGAAAGAAATGAGGCTGTGAACTACAATGCAAACTCATACAAACAATAGCTGTTCAGATTAATATTATTCAACGAATACTATCAATTAATTCATAACCATTACCATACTTCAATAATTATTTACACAAGCTTCCAAATGTAAAGCGATGTCATTATAAATTGTGTTGCCTCGTTATCTTGACGGTAATTTTCTTTCCAACTGTTTTTCCTGCTTTATATTTTTCTTTCGGATCTTACGAGCATATTTTCCGGAATTCAGTAACGAAGCAGAGATTTGCTGAACAATGACCAAATTTAGTCTATAGCCCCCACATGTTGTAAGTTTTGAGGTTTTTATTGTTGTTAAACGTATGATTATATTATTTAGAAGCTTCTGTTTTCAGTCACTAGTCAGTCAGTTTGTTAATAAGTCAGTTGTAAGTGGTTTCAGTGAGACTGTATTTTCAGCTTAAGTTTTGACTGTGTTTTAAAACTTTTAATGGATCAACATGACAATAATTTCATTAAATATATAAAGTCTTAGAGTAATTTTACAAATAAGTAAAGTATTTCTCTATTTTCTGTTTCAGCATTTTACCTTAAAAGTTCAGATAAATAAATATTGAAACTGGAACTTTGGTTGCTGTTGAGTCAAAACATAAATCTTAACATCTGAATCCCTTAATTTCACATTAACCCATTTATGCCTAGTGGACTCTCCCATCCTTCTAAATTGGATCAATTTCTTTCCAAAATAAGGGATGTCTAGTATATTTATTTCTATTTTTAGAATATTTCTTACCAGAATAACCAGCCCAAAGCTCTTCTTTTTCATTGGTTTCTCCCTGTCACTGTCATCTGATGATGCATATTTTGAAGCTTGCCTGGCTTTGACATTTGATTCGGAATCACTCGAACTTTCACTAGATGAAGCATGAGTCTTCAAACTATGTTGTTGAGATCTCCCTGAATGTTTTCCTTGCTTTAACCTTGACCTTTTCACATCATCTTCTGACAAAGAGGACGACCTATTTCTAGTGGGTTTCACATTTCTTGAAGAAGTCTCCATTTTTATTTTCTTATTTTTATCAAACACCTTATCACTCTCTGAATCACTTGAACTGGAGCTTTTTCTCACTGAATTTCCTGCTTGCTTACCATTGTTTCTAGTATGCTTGGACTTTGCATTGTTATCTTCATCAGAATCTGAATCATGCCTTCGTTTTTCATTTCTATCAGACAGGTCCTTGTGCCTATCTCTACCATCACTATACGGCTCTCTTTGATTTCTCCCAGACCAATCAGTATTACCGTCTCTGTGAGATCTGTAGCGATCAGGCGACCTTGACCTTCTTGCATCTCTACCTGACCTTAACCTTTCACCTTTCTCTGACCTCTGTGCAACGTCCTTTAATCCTATTCATCCTTCTATTATCGGATTCAGCATCATTGTCAGACTCACTGGAACTATGCCTTCGTTTTTGTTTACCCTCAGGTCTTTGCTCTGAATAACTATCCATTTGTCTTTTTTCTTCTCTGCCAACTTGTTGAGTATTTACTCTTTGTCCAGTTCTTTCCCTTGCTACAGGACTCACTTCCCTTGCATTATTAACGCCTTTTTCCTTAGTTTTCTGAACGTATTTTCCTTCCATGTCCCCACCTTTCTGCTTTGATTTGAGAATATTTAGATAAGCTGACATCAGATCATCATCGCTTCCATCTGAATCAGACTTGCCTTTCTTGTGCTTCTTCTTCTTTGACTTCTTGTGTTCAGATTTATTCTGTCTCTCCAACTGAAAACTACAAGAAATACCCAAATCGCTGAATATATTTAACTCTTTCAGTGCTGAAACCAAATTTGAAGGCCTTTGCAAACAGTTTGGATCCAGATGAGACACCACAGAACGTGGCATCTCATCAAGATCCAAACTGTTTGCTTTTCTGATAGTATTTTATGAAAAAATTGAAGAAAATGCAATTTTTAGAAATTCAGCAGACAACATTTTAGCAAACAACAAAGTTCCAAGCATGCAAAGGGTTCAGATAATCGTTCTGGGAAAACTGGGCTTAATGCCTGGGCATAAAGTGTGGTCCCAGGTTAGCCTGCACACTCAGCACAGGCTGATCAGGGAGTTTACTTTTGGCTTTTAGGAAATTTGTCATGTGAAGAAAGTCTTTTCTAAAAGAAAATACAGTCTAGGCAGAAAGTGTCATCCCAGATTATTATTTATTAATGAATTATTTATATTGAATTGATTACTGAGTAACTGATTACTGCATTATCAATTATGAATCATAAAAAGTACCTGAATCAATTTTTTACTATGGGGCCACTATTTTAAGTTGTATTTAACTTGTATTTAACCTATTTCTAGTTAGTTAAACAAAGTTTATAACTGTTTTTGTTTGCTCATATACAAAGTCATCAAAAACATGCAGTGTTTATTTTCACCATTTTGGGAAGGGCGGGTTCCCTTTGGATTGGAAAAATTTGCAGCGTTTTGACTAACATTAAAAAGTTAGTGTTGTTGTTGCTTTGCTCAAAAATGCTTCAAACTTGTGGTTACAAGTGTTTTCAGTATTATATTTACTTAGGTTGAACTTATATGGATGGGAGTAAGAGTTGAACAAAATATTGAGATCTAAAAAAAATTTTTGTTCAAACCTTTCATTGGGAATTTTTTAGCTCCCATTAGGGAAAATATATACTTTTTCCATTGGGAATGGGGAAAATTACTGGACTGAAATCGAATGGAACAAGAGCTGTCTCCATAGGATGACATATGCCCCCGATAAACGCTTTGATAGAGCTTTTGAGCAGATTTCGAAACCTAAACACGGACCCTAAGTTTAAGGTTAAGGTCAAAGGGGTCAAAATTTGTGTGCTTTTGGAAAGGCCCTGTCCATATACACATGCAGACCAAATATGAATGTTACATCTGAAGCGAAATGGAAGTTATGAGCATTTTTCGAAACCTAAACGCAAATTGTGACGGACAGACAAACGGACGGACAGTGCAATCACTATATGCCCTCCTTCAGGGACATAAAAAACCCTCTAACATCCCCTATACAAACAGCATCTTGCAAGTGCCATAGATGTTGGTGTGAGAATGGACTTACTGCTTTTTGCAGCCTCTTCATTTTCACAGGGTTTTCCAGCAGTTTTCTCTTGGCATCTTCCTCCTGTTTCCTTAAATAATACAACAAACAAACATTTATAAATGTAATAAGGTGTTTCCAATATGAAATACGTTCTTTTAAAATATTTCTAACATAAGAAGACACGAATATCTGTCAGATAACACAAAGTTTTAAAAACCAAATCATCATGTTCATCAGGATAACAATGGGTTCCTTTAAAAAAATACTTCCAAATAAAATCAACAGGAAAAAATTATCAATCATTTCCATTCGCTAGACTGTATTTTCTTTTAGAAAAGACTTCCTTCACATGACAAATTTCCTAAAAGCCGAACGTAAACTCCCTGATCAGCCTGTGCTGACTGTGCAGGCTAACCTGGTACCACACTTTATGCAAATGCATTAAGCCCAGTATTCCCATAATAAGTATCTGATATATTATTCCTTAAATATATTCAGCGCTATGATATAAATATGATGTAACCAGCATGCATGTGTAATTTTTGTTGAAATTGTTAGTGATCCATTCAAATTGTTTATAAAAACTGCAGAATTTATAAAAGGAAACATTTAAATGTGCGATGACCTTGAATGTCATGCATACATGTAAAGTCTGGAAAAACAGTTCAATGAGTCACAGATCTCATCCTTAATTTTTGAGGATATTACCAAAGTGAGGTAAAATTTACATCTGTAAGAAATTTGTACAGGTAACATGTAATCTAACATCACATCAGCACACCAACCTGATTGCAAACAATGGATCCTCACGCATTTTGGCTTTGGTGTCCATCTCAATGATGTGTTTAGTCCGTTCCTCCAGAATCAGGGCAAACTGATCTGAAATGAACAGACATAACTTCAAAGGCTATTGGTGGTACATGTACCACAATGTTCATAAACCATCTTTACACAAAACAACCTAGCGATTTAAGTGTTTTACATGTACATACAAAAATCTACAATCTTTCGTTCTCAAGCCACTCATTAACTTAATTAAACTTTGCTGCCTTTTTGGTGAAAAGTATCACTTTCAATTAATTTGTATAATTTCAAAAGTCTCGTATTTACAGCATTTGAAAAATCTGGGATCTGAAGATACTAGCAAAAGGAGCATAACTTATGCTTGCTTTTTAATAATTTGTGTATTCAGATACAAGATGGGTTACCGATACCTAGGTTAGACAGTTGTTAGTTATTTTCCTCAATATATCAAACACATATATATACATAATCAAACATTTTTGTCCTATTTGCTGAATCATTAAACACATTTTTGATGAAAAGTATATCACCATAAGAATTTTATTCAATTCTATTCCGTACATATCCTAATTGAAACTAGCTTTTATATCTGGCTCAAAATTCAATGAGACCAACAACAATTAATTCCACTGAAATTCTAAAAAAAGAAACCCTAGGTAGGACAGCTGCAACATTTTTTATGCTTCCGCATTCTCTAATTCACATTTTATTTTTTGTAAATTGAAAGTTAGCAAGTATAAAAGAAGGTTTTAAATGTTATCCCAAATGTCCTAGTTATTTTGTGAATACGATTAAGCAAAAATAATTCAAAAACTTAACCTTGCCAATGAAAAAAATTAAGGGTCATCACCAAAACATAGATTTGTTGAAGTTAGTGGGAACAACTTTTTTTAAACAGAGTAATAACAGAATACCTTGTTTGATATCATCACTTTCTCTAATCTCGTCTATCCTCTTTAATTAGAGAACAGTGCTCTAGCTAGGACTTGAAAAGGGCAGGGAAGGGGGGCTATTTTGTCAAAAGGGCAGGGAAGGTGGGCTATTTTGTCAAAAGGGCAGGGAAGGTGGGCTATTTTGTCAAAAGGGCAGGGAAAGGGGGCTATTTTGTCAAAAGGGCAGTGAAGGGGGGCTATTTTGTGAAAAGGGCAGGGAAGGGTGGCTATTTTGTCAAAAGGGCAGAGAAGGGGGGCTATTTTGTCAAAAGGGCAGGGAAGGGGGGCTATTTTGTCAAAAGGGCAGGGAAGGTGGGCTATTTTGTCAAAAGGGCAGGGAAGGGGGGCTATTTTGTCAAAAGGGCAGGGAAGGTGGGCTATTTTGTCAAAAGGGAAGGGAAGGGGGGCTATTTTGTCAAAAGGGCAGGGAAGGGGGGCTATTTTGTCAAAAGGGCAGGGAAGGGGGGCTATTTTGTCAAAAGGGCACTTTCCATGCACACTATTTTGTCAAAAGAGCACTTTCGAGCCCACTGGGGTATCTGGAATGCACTCTGTTGCATATTAATTTTTATGTTTTTAATATTTGTTAGAATATATCAATCCCATCATTATTAAACCATGCAAATAAAATGTCTACAATGAGGAATAAATTAATTTCTACGATACATTAAGAGATTTTTTAATTATCTCATATAAAAAAAAATCGTTTTTTAATACATAAAAAGGCAGGGCGGACCCTCTCTTACGGCAGGGCGGAGCGCCAGATGGGCAGGGCGGAGCACCCTTCCATAAAGCTAGCACTGAGAGAATAACTTGTTTGCTATCTTCACTTTGTCCTATCTGGTCTACCTTCTTTATTTAGAAATTACCTTGTTTGATAACTTCACTTTCTCTTACCTTGTCCATCCTCATTAATTAGAAAAAAATACCTTGTCTGATAACTTCACTTTCTCCTCTCTTGTCTACCCTCTTGAATCACAGAATACCTTGTTTGATATCGTCACTTTCTCCTATCTGGTCTACCCTCTTTAATTACAGATTACCTTGTCTGATAACTTTTTCCTATCTTGTCTTCCCTCTTTAATTACAGAATACCTTGTTTGATATCGTCACTTTCTCCTATCTTGCCTACCCTCTTTAATTACAGAATACCTTGTTTGATATTGTCGATTTCTCCTATCTGGTCTACCCTCTTTAATTACAGAATACCTTGTCTGATAACTTTACTTTCTCCTATCTTGTCGACCCTCTTTAATTACAGAATACCTTGTTTGATATTGTCACTTTCTCCTATCTGGTCTACCCTCTTTAAAAACAGAATACCTTGTTTGTTATCTACACTTCCTCCTATCTTGTCTACCCTCTTTAATTAGAAAATATCTTGTTTGATATCTTCTCTTTCTCCTATCTTGTCTACCCTCTTTAATCAGAGAATATCTTGTTTGATATCTTCACTTTCTCCTTTTTTGTCTACCCTCTCTAATAAGAGAATATCTTGTTTGATATCTTCACTTTCTTCTATCTTGTCTACCCTTTTTAATTACAGAAAACCTTGTTTGATATCTGCACTTTCTTCTATCTTGTCTACCCTCTTTAATAACATAAAACCTTGTTTGATATCTACACTTTCTCCTAACTGGTCTATGCATTTTAATTACATTACCTTGTTTGATATCTTCTGGTATCTTGTCTATGCTCTTTAATTACAGAATACCTTGTTGGAATCTACACTTTTTCCTATCTAGTCTACACATTTTAATTACAGACTACCTTGTTTGATATGTACACTTTCGCTTATCTTGTCTACACTCTTTAATAACAAAATACCTTGTTTGATATCTTCACTTTCTCCAATCTTGTCTATCCTCTTTCCCAGCAGGAAGTCCTCTGCATCTGGCTTACTCTCCTTGTACATCCACTGCAGTGGTACATCACCTTTCCTGTTGGTTAAGACAAATACACGAATCTCGCTCTGGGAAAACAGGGTTTAATGCATGTGTTTAAAGTGTTGTCCCATATAAGCCTATGCAGTCTACACAAGCTATTCAGGGATGACACTTTTCACCTAAACTAGATTATCAATTTGCAGAAACTTTCTTTTATAAACACACCATCAAAGCGGAAAGTGAGGTCTTTGATAAACCTGTTCGGATTACACAGCTAATCTGGGACTGTACTTTACACAAATGCATTAAGGCCAGTTTTCCAACAGCAAGGGTTAAATGTGTCGATGTTTTACTTCAGTATCTCATAGAAGATTCTCTGTCTGTTTTTTAAAAACATTTTGTGACTTGAAACAAATTTCTTCCAAGTTTCACTTAGATGCTATGAGACAAAAAGGATAATATGGTTCATTGATTTTCCCACCCCTGAGGATAGTAAACCAACAAATGGAACATAAAATATTTATATTTAACATTAAGTCCTTAACAGTGTTCGTAAAAAACTTACTCTTTCTCCCGCAACAACTCCTTCATTTTCCGACGTTCATTGTTATCAGCCATGTCTTGCTCTAAAATCATCAAGATACAAAAGTTTATAATGAATCTGGAATACAACTTTGCACAGGTAGTCTTATAAATGAGGTTTCCTTGAAATTAGCACATCCACTAAGCTCACTTTGTCAATTAACTGTAACTATTTGTTGTTTGTAATTCAAACACATTGTTTCCAAGGTTAGTGGACACACAGTTTTTATAAATCCATACTAAATATATGATGTTATTCGCAAATTCCATTGTTATTTTAATTTAGTCTTCTTTGCAGGAAATTATTATTTTTTTTCTTTAATATTTATCATCTTATAATATTGACTGGAGCATAGCAACATAAATTCAGTCTTCATTTGAGACCAATATTTTCATCCGATAATGTCCTCTGGCAAAGTGTATACATGTATTTCCATCAACATTTGCAAACAAATAGTTTTGTCTTATGTCATTTGGCAACAACTCAATATGCTCTGTTAACAATAATAATGATAAATAACACATGAGCATTGAAATGTTTATGTGTTAAACATAAAGTGTGTTAAACATGCTAAACATGTACATGTAACAATTTGTTTGCACATGGATCGCTTGAATCACATGTTTATACCCCTTTTATTTAAGTTTTTTACTCAGAATTTGCAGGTCATCAAGAAAAAAAGTGAATTCTGAGTAAAAACACTGTGGGGTTTGCTGATTTCACAAGGTAGATTTGTTTGGGCAATTTATATTGTTTTTTTAAGCCTGTAGTCTGGATTCAGTATTTTATCAAACTGCTCAAAAAAATGTTGCATCACTCTCACTCGGAATAGAATAAACATACATGTACGATCAAATCAAGGAAAACACACATTAGTAATACATGCAACAAAGACCCCAAAAAACATAACTTTTATTAAAACATCTAAATAAATGCAATGTAGAAGTGAAAATCAAGGCACTGAGTCTCTATTACAAGCACATTATATATTTCTCATCAACTTGGAATCCAGATGTCAAAAAAACAAAAACTTTTAAGGTGCAATTCAAGGGAACCTGTTTTGTACATTGTAACATGAAATATCTGGTAAGACATATCAAAACAGTGAAAATCTTCTTGAAACCCTTTATTAGAAACCAATACGAGAAAGGCATGAACTTAAAAGCGAGGTGATAGCTCATCCTCTAAATGATCATTGATACATATTATCCAAAGATGAATTTGAACAACGAGATTATGCCATTTTAGTACACTTCCAAGGTACAAGAAGACTACTAGTATGTGGAGCTTTCATCGAACCATTTATTGTGAATAAACCTGTTATTGTTGTACAAAAGTACATGTAAAATTGGTTTGCAATTATTACGATACAAAGATAAAGCAGCGCCGTACATAAAATGAAAACACCGATGAAATTTGACACATTAACTGCACATCAACTGCTTAACAACTAAGTCAGACATGTCTTATATCGCGCTCCGGATATATCGGGAATGCGATCTTTGGACCCCGTCAATCGCGATATAATGGAACTGTTGTGTAATACCCGCAAGAGGAGTTAGACAGTACAGATAGATAGATAGTATAAAATATCTAATCCTGCTTTGTACTGTAAGAGATTGGACCTGCATTCTTTCAGACCTAGTGCAGATGACATTAGCAGACATGAGACAAGTTGATTATCTGTCAACCCTGATTCTCTGTCAACCCACATATAAATTATAAAGCCTTAACTGTTAACAGCAGAGATGGTTTCTTTTATTTCATTAAACATATGTAACAATAATTATAATTTTCCGCCTTGATGGAGTCAATCTTCCGTCATCTTTTTATCCTT